>NC_084909.1:3320421-3475289 GCF_949316345.1 Pungitius pungitius
GTTCACGATGCGCGTGTGGTTCCAACGCGGCGCGGTGCGACACTGCGATGTTATAAAATAGGGGAGCCGGCTCCATTGTGGCTCCAGGTACGGTAGTTGGGAGAAGGGGCGCCAGCGTGCGCAGTTGGATTCTGAGGTGTGCACAGTGCCCCTTGATGCCTTAAGCCTCTGGAGAATATGTTTGTCATTTTTTTTGTATCACGCTAATGGATTAACTGTTTTGTAGGGGTGTGCGTGCGTGTGCGTGTGCGCGCGTGAGAGAGATTCTGAGGTATTTATTCTTGACATGGCATGTGATTAAAATCACCAAAGCATGCAAGCGGATTGGCTGTGACCAATAGTCCAGCTTTCCCTTTGATATGTGACCTGCTCTGGATTTGTCAGCATGTATTTGGTCATGATTTTGTGTTTGGCGAGAGGACGCCAGTGGGGTAAAGAGGGGCAGAAGTGACGGCTTAAGGAAAACTGGGGTAACTGGAAAAATGGTTTGCTTAATTGTAACTCTGCCTGTAATCCCCCTTTTTTTCATGTCCCAGAATCGTCATGACCGTTTTCCACACCTCCACTGAGGGACCTCGGCCCCTTCCGGTTTCTGGACTTATTGACGCCGGGATGAGATAATAAAGTGGAACAGCTCGTGCATGACGCTACGACGACACCTGTAGCACCCGTGAACCCCCCTGCCCCCTCCCCTTCCCCTTCCCCTACCCAAGCTAAGTTCAAGTCAACGGTCAGAACATGACGACGCCGGCTCTCCTGCCGCTGTCGGGCCGCAGGATACCCACGCTGTCGCCGGGCGCCTCGTCCTTCCCGCACCACAGGGCCACGTTGAGGCTCTCCGAGAAGTTCATCCTGCTCCTCATCCTCAGTGCCTTCATCACCTTGTGCTTCGGGGCCTTCTTCTTCCTCCCGGACAATTCCAAGCACAAGCGCTTCGACCTGGGCTTGGAGGACGTGCTCATCCCTCATATTGACTCGCCCAAGGAGGGGAAGCACATCTCTGGACAGGTGGTCATACATGGACAGGGAGGACATGACGAGCACAGGCACAGGTGAGGAACAACCGGCGTCCTTTCTCTTCCTTTTGGTGTCCTCCGGTATGTAACTTAATGTTCTCTTTGAAGGACAAAGAGAAGAAACGTTTGCACTGCTCGGTTTGGTTATGGTTTCCTCTCGGCGCTCTGAAAGCCTCCACCGCCTGTGTGTCCGTCGCGTGTCACCGTTTAAGTTCCTGTACAAAAGGGGTTTTATCACCTTGGCTGCAGTGTTCTCACCGCGTCTCTCGGGCAGAACCAGTTGAACTCGATGAGCTAAACTGCTTAAGTTACTGCTCAAACAGGCCCGAGGACGACCGCTCGCCACGAGCCGAGCGCTGGTGCTTTCTTTCTGGCTTGTTCGCTCTGAGGCTCGTTTCCTTCTCCTCAATCAGACTTGAATGTTGTTACTCACGTGTCTTTTGCCGTATTGGAAGTTTCTCGCCTTGCTAAACAAATCCTATTCTCAACGGACTCGAGTTATTTTAAAATGCGTACCGTCCTATTTACATTTAAATACAACTTATTGTAAGGCATTCCATCTGCACTGGGGACTATTTTTTAAATACACCTTTTGTGGGATTAATCAAGAGATGTCATTGGGTGGAAAGGAGGATTTTAGAGGAAAGGTTAGTTAGTGTTACTGAGTGTGGAATAGTGCTTCCCCGTGGGTACCGGTGAGCATTGTTCCACCCTGAAGAGCCTTCTAGAACTCGGGCCCCGCCTGCTTTGAATCACCTGTTCATGTTGGTCCAGCGCCTGGGCGGGAGCAGGCGGGGCCTCAAGTGGTGCTACGAGTCACGAGGGTTTCTTTAAACACGAAGGTGTGATGGTCGAAGACGTAGCGGTGACAAAGTGGCCAGATGTTATTCCGGCTGTAAATAGGCTGGATCTAATTCATTTTATAGCTTCCTTTGTGATCTGCTTCATGCAGCTTACAGCCACAGCTAACCGTTTGACATGCCATTCAATTTATTAGAAATTAATGAATATGGCTCTGTAAAATAAAATAATGTTAATTGGGTTTTCATGTCTGCAACAAATATCTCTGCACATGTCTGTTTTAAGAGTTTCTGGCTTGTTAAATTGCGATAAAAGAAGCAGCCAATGAGATTCATGGTCTTGAGGAAGGCAAATTAAACCTTTTTTTGAAATCTCTTGGAATTAGTTTCATGCAAATCGAATCCTATATTGCTCTCTGGGCATTTTAACCTTACATAAGCATTCATGTTTTTCATATTTCCTTTTTTACTATAGCAGCTTATGGAAATGTCTTAATTGTGCTGCTGCCTCAGCTTTTCCTAAAGTCCTCATTGCTAATGCATCTATTGGAGTTCATTCTCCTGATATGGGCATTCATTTAAAATGCATCGACGCCACAGACTTTACAGCTCAGATAGCTCTCCTGTCAGGTTTACAACCAAGGAATACATGTGTCTACTTCTAAGATATCAAATGATCCACTTCTTGCCTCATTTCTCGTGAAATCAAGTTCTATTTTACAAACTAAATATCAGCTGCTGAAGTATATTCTCCCAGAAGCTTTTAGTGCCATCTCAAAGTTTATTTTGCCTTCTTCGAGGAGGTTCTTGAGACGACCAATGCAGAGTTTACTAATCCAATAAAATGTCATTTGATCTGCACCTTTGGTATAAACTCCATTTGCACGGGATGTTCCTCATGCCAACCATCCTCTCCCACTGTTGTGACGGGAATGGGAGGAGTTTGACAAGGCACGAGGGCCAGGGAGGGATCTTCTGTGCTGAAATGATTGACCTCAAGACCTCATTAGACCGAGCTTCACATCTGCATGGCTTCACTAAGTACACAGATTGCACAGATTGCATTTCAGCATCCCTCCCTGGAACCCTTGAGCAGTGTTTCTTTCTCAAAAATGAACGAGACAATTTGTGCAACCACCAAGCAAAGTGGTTTACATCCACACTGTGTGTGTGTGTGTGGTTCTTTGTACATACACACATGTACACACATCAACCTCACCGGCTCCACACCAATCATGGGGATATTCTCTGTTTAACAGTCGTTGCACTAAAGATCAGATCTATGGTGGACTGAACCGTTCACAGTGGTCTCCTCGGGCATGGATCTATAACCCATGAAGCCTTGTTTCTTCGCCCTCTGACAACAAGTCGCTGGTCCGTTTAGGTCAAACGAGGACGTCTGAATTGTTATTCTGTTGGGCTTCTGAAATCACAGCATGAGCTTTCACGCTGGGTTCCTTCCAAAGTGCCCACCATCTGCCACTGCAATGAATCTGAATTTGTCTGTCTGGTTGGTGTTTTTAGTCAATTTGGGGTGCTGCTGCGTGATCTTGAGGTTTTCTTTCACCAGCTCAAGGAAACCTGCCCTTTTTTTTATTGGGATGTTTTACACAGCGCTGACGTTTCTGTGTGGATCATCTTCTCCAGCGATGGAGCAATAGCTCGAGCCAATACGGCAATAGCTGGTTTTCTGAATGATCGTTTAGCCTCGCGGTGCAGTAAATACCACGCTGTCCCGGCATTTCAGCAGGTTCTATTTGCCGGCTCAGCTCCTTTCTGTCTTCATGAATTGCTACGACTTTTCCATCTTCCCTGAAGCTTTCAATTTCCCCACCTGGGAAGGAAAAAAAAAAAAAAACCTTTTGTAGAAAGGTGCCACTCGCTCTTCACCCCGTATGACACCCAACTCTTAGCCACTGGCAAGAAGCAGTCTGGAAAGCCACGGCTCGCGCTGTTAGATGAGCATTTTGGGCAAACTGGCTTTGAGGCGTCTGACATTTCATACTTTTCTTTGTTGAATAGAATCTGGCTTCCCTGTCAGTGAGCCTCATTGCGAGCGAGACAAGTGGAACCACGGCTGACGACTCCGAGCCGGTGCACTGATGTGCGTCTGCAGGTTCAGTGTGTCCTCGTTAGCGGCGCATTAACATCTGCACTACGGGGCGCAGTCCTCTGCCTTCAGTGCGCCGCACTGTGGCTGCGGTTGTTTTTTTGGACTGCGACAAGAAGCGATTCATGTTGGAGGAAACCATAGGAGCGGGCCCTCTCTAACGGCGCGCCGGTCACCTGGTCTCTCCGCTCACGCCTTGCCAGTTATTGTTAGCGCCGCGGGGCCGTGGCTGTGCTCCGGCGTTCTGATGTGAGCCATAAATCAGCATCAAAGCCCCACAGGTCGTATTTAAAGCCCCGGACAACATCAAAGGGCGCTTATTCACCATGTTTAGTGTGATCCTCGATATCATTTCTGTGTCTTCCGGCTTCATTCACCTGTCAGCTGCAAAGTGTGTGTGTGTGTGTGTGTGTGTGAGATAAAGGAGCAGCAGTTTGAGTTGAAGCTGGACAGAATGCAAAGCTGGTGGAACCCTGTGTAGATTCAACACGGAATGTTCCTGCATTGAGGAGCGTGCAGAGCTCAAAGCACTTCCGAGAGTGAAGCCAGAGGTCAGAAAGTGCTGCAGCGTCTTTAAAGGAAACGTTGTTGTTGTTGTTGTTGTTCTGGTTTCCTTTTAGTAAAACCTACAGAACACAATTGGTCTAATTAAGATGGAGCAGGATTGTTCTAAAGGAGTAATTGCGAGAGTAGCCAAACCCTTTCCACAGGAATTTAGAAACTGCAGTGCGTTGGCTAATTTTCAAAGGTTTACGGTTTGCTTTAGAGCTCGGCTGGGCTTACTGGTTATGCCAAACGGAGGCAGGGCTTCATCACCAAGGGGGGGGGGGGGGGCATTTGTAAATGGTGTGAAGTTTGTTTGGTGCAGGTGCGCTCGCACTCTGTCACCTGCCTGCTGGAGTTCCCGGGGGAGTGTACTACTGTCTGGTTTCTTCTCTGTTTCTGGCACTATCCCATCACGGGCGGTGTCACTGCGGGGGGGGGGGGGGCTCAGTCAATATGCTGTATGAATCCTTCATCACACATACAGTCGTCACACAGAGGAGGTCAGGGGGAGTAGAGTCGGGCAAACGGAGCTCTGCCCCGCTGCTGGAGAGACACCGACCTATTAAAAAAAAAAAAAGGTTTACAAAAACACTGCTGCTGCATTCTGTATTTTAATAACACTACATTGGAATGAATATCGGACAAAAAGGTTTAGCAATAACTAGGGTTTAAGGGCAGAGGGGCCGGAGAGGTTTCTCTCTTCATGGTTAGGATACAAAAGAACCAACATTCAAAGCAGGAGAATACATTTGAATTGGCTGACTGGGCGCGTCTGCATGAGGCACGGGGCACCAGTGGCCTTTGACCGACAAACAAACAACCACCATTTGGTCTAAATATCCAATCCTTGATCTCAATTAATGAAAGCAGAAAACAAAAACATTTTCATTTGTCAAACAGCAGTACCAGATGGTGGTGTTTGGGATCGAAACAAGCTGCTCTAATGCTGTTATTATTGTTATCACGGCTTAATTCTGACGCACAATGAGCCGATCTCTCTCCTCTCTGAAATGCACATTAAGCAGGGTCAGCATAATCCCATTTAACCACAGAGCAATAATTAGAGGACAATCTGGGATACATAACGGCATACGTTCTCCACATGCAACGTTTGCATCCTGTGCTTATAAAGTCAACGCAGTTTGTCATCAAGTATACTAGTTTTATTTGTATACACACAAGCGGACTGTACAGTGTTTTGCCGTATCACATTACATTTAGAGATAATGAGGCAGGAAGTGACCCGGAGCGAGCAGGCAAAGGTTGCCGCTGCCTCGTTATATCCCCATAAGGACATCTCATCAGATAACTGCAAGTCACCATTCATTATCCGCGCTTAGTCACAGGGTCGCGTCATATTTATACCACACCGTGGGGAGGAGATCAGACGTCGGCCTGTTTTAAGAGAAAATGTCACAACAGCTGCAAGATACTGAAAATCGACACGTGAAAAAAGAATTTACAATAATACATGGAGTGATCTCAGTGTGGTTGTGTTAAACCACCCCGATTGTAGATATTTATTTATTTATTATTATCTTTTTAAAACCCATACGTCAATCATCAGTAACCGCTGGATGTCGACTTGTAGCAGAGATGCATTCAGGGACGTTTGGCTGAAGAGGTTTTCAGGGTTTTCAACGTGACAAACTAAATATGGCAGAGCATCTACTCACACCAGCTTTTACCAAGAGGACAACCCTCTGCCATCGTGATAAGATGCTAATTGAGAAGTTAGCCATGCCAGCCATTCCTGTGATGTCACCAGTAACCGAGGTCCCATTTGATCTTTTTGGGCCTCGCCGTGATCTCTCGGGGGTCCGGAGTTTGGGAAAAGGTAATTGCAGATTTGGCAAAGCGTAACGGGGACGGAGCGAGATGTGATGAATCGCTGCTCCCGGTGAAATGACTTTTATAATGAGCTACCGCTGGCGTAGAGGGAGGGGTCTGCAGGGTATGTGAGGGATGTATGTGGAGGAAATGGTGAGAGCAAAATCCAGATCAGTGATCGGAATCATCAGGCTCCCCCCCCCCCCCCCCATATATGGCTCTGCATTGTTCTCCAGCAGATGCTCGTCTCCAATGTGATCCAACCCTCAGAAGAAAGTTCACCCCACCATGAGACCAACGAGCAGAACATCAATCTGCACGCACGTCTTCTGCTGTAACGCGAGTGACCACCATGATCAGTGAAAGAACTGGAACTTAAAAACAAGATTAATTATTATTAATATTGCATTGGGAACACGAGCACAAGCCCAGGGGGGGGGGACTCAGGTGTGCACCTGAACCATAGAGCGAGAGCTATGTGTTTGGGGGAGAGAGGGGTTCGACGTGCTGATTTCACTGGTTTTGTGCTCGCTATAACGATGCATTATGGGGTTTGATGGCTGCATTTGTCAAGCTGCCCTTGACAGCCTTCAGGTAATTGATACACCGCACAAGCGACAAGTGGGAAGAAAGATTTCTGACAACAACAAGATAAAGAGAAAGGAGGAGGGGCGCTTTAATACCACAAAGATGGATGAGCCGACGAGAGGTGGTGAAATGCGCCGGAGAAAAGGGGAGCAAGAGAGACGGGATGCTAGCACACACCCACAGAGCAGCTCGGCTTCCATGGCAGCCAAGTGGGTCACAGGGAGGGGGCAAGAAATGGAGCAGGACGTGGAAGCTGTGTGAGGGTTTACGTTGAAGGGAGAACCCCCTCCTCTCTCTGGTTGAGGTGGGCCAGCAGGAGACAGAACCTCAGAGGGAGTCCCCAGGATGGACTGTGTGTGTGTGTTCTTTCTTTTTTTAATTAAAGGTCAATGGTCAATGGATGGAGGAGAAGTTATTTGAGGAACACCCAGAGCTATATCATTTATAATAGAATAGTTCACCTTTACCTCCGAAGGACCACATCGCCGTTTGGAAGGTCAACCAAATGAAGCTTACTGCTAAATTACAGGAAGTCATTATCATTGTTACAGCGGTTGTGGTTGCTTAGTAACGGCAGGCGTGACTAGCGCTGCCAGGCGAGCAGCGGGGAAGATCATGATTGACGGACTCGACATGTGATCAGGCACCTTTTGGGTGTTTAGACGGCTCCGTTCGGCATTACAACGGCAGACTGTTGTCTTCTGTCGACTGCAAAGCATCTCTGGTTCATAAAGCAGCGGAAGAGACAGGAAGTGATGCGTCCATGCTATTTGTAAGGTGAGTCTTGAAGGAACCGCACCAATAGGCTGTATCAATAAGAAAAGAATTAGCGATGACATCCTAGTGATACTGATCCCTATCGTGTGGATGGAAGGAGGGAGGCTCAATCCATTGGATGAGTTACGTAGGAAAGAAAAGGGACGTCGCGTCTGATCAGCCCGCCGAGCACCTCGCTCCCAAAACGGCGTGTGCTGCCGTAACGAAAACAAAGCTCTGAGACATTTCGCAATTATCAGAGAAGGGCCGACGTACGTGACCAGTCCGAGACGGTGGTCCAATTGGTCCAAACATTTCCAATAACTGCGCAGCATACCGTCCCAATTTTACATTGTTTCCAAAAATCTGCTGTACTCGGAATCCCAAGCTGTGTGTGTTGCCATGGTTGCGCGGTGGAAGTGAGATGGGGGGGGGGGGGGCAGATGTGAAACCTGCGTGATTGCCATGTATGACGGTGTTTGCATGCACAGCCTACAGGTCGGCGCCCATGACAGGCGCTTAACCGCCTGTTTTTCTCTGCTTACGCTGCCTCGCATCCCATAAACACAAACGTACGCGTGTGAACCCACACACACACACGCGCGCACTATGGAGCCGTCTGAATACCCCATTTAAATGCGTGTCGCTGAGGGCTCAGTCGAGGAGGCGTAGAGGATGGCGTACACGGGAGGCGTGCGACCCACTGGCTCTGTGCACACGCGCACACACACACACACACACACACAAAATCCCCACAAAGACGAGACAAAAGCACCCATCCACCGGCTCCACTGTAATTGCCGCGTTGGTGATGCAAAATATGTTTTCTCTCAATTAAAGTCAAGACACGGCGAGTTTCCATCTGAATATTCATGAGTGGTTTCCAGGGCGATGTTGTGTAACTCGGAAGGAGTCTTATTTTGCGTTCGCCCCCCCCCCCCACCGGGATGGAATTATTACCTGGATGCAAGTGTTGTGTGAAGGGTCGTTAATCTGTCTCCTCGCTTTGACCCTCGCTCACACGCCGCGCTGGTACGCTGTAAGTGTGGTGCATGCTGGGAAAGGGCTCGGCCCCGCGTGTCCCCGAGTCCCGCCTTTGTCCTTTTTTTGTCTTCACCCGTCTGCTCTTCTTTCCTCCGTCTTCTACTCGTCTCGCTCATGTTCCCTGCGTGCAGGTCCTAATGTTCCCTGCAGGATCTCCGTCATTAGGGTTTATTGCGGTTAGTTCAATGGCTCCAATCGGTGCGTGTAAATAAATAAATAACCTTGCAGCTGCTGAATATGCAGTCATTAAGTCATCACCTGCCGCCCGAGGAACTTCATGGTGTGTTTGATGGTTTACAGCCGGACGAGCCTACGTACCTTTGATCCCTCACCTGCTTAATAAACTAATTGATTTCTTCTTCTGAGGCGCTGTGAATGACTTCACCGACTGCTCAGTGCTTCTCGCATCGTTCCACAAAAGCAGCGGGTGAGGTCACCATGACTACGTCCACTTCTTCCACGCGCTGCGTGGGTCTGCGTTTCCACCCACGCAGCCATCGGCTTGTTCTGATGTTTTTTAACATGATTACATTCTCGCTCCCAACAACCTGCACTGAGGACAGAGACATCACCGAGTGAACACACACACACACACACACACACAGACACACACGCGCAGTGTTGTTTTCTCAGAGGTCGAGCCGTGTAGCCGCGCAGGCCTGCAGCTGCGTCCACACGGGTCACAGCGGGTCGGCGGTTCCTCCCACATTTCAGCTCAACACACAGAAGGTCGTCGATAAACAAGCTATCAGTTGTTCTCACGTTTATTCTTCTCTGCAACTCTCATTTTACGGCTTGGTGTCCCGGTAGTTTCTGAGCTGGAATGTTTTTCAGAGCTGACTCCAGCGTCGAGGGCAATGATTTCCCCGCCTGCGTTCTGCTTGCATGGCGTCCATGTTTGCTAAATGATTACGTCGCAGCAAATGAAACGCAGGTTCGAACTCGGAGACAAAAACCATCCGCTCTGTTTTAAAGCCTGTTTAAAGACACGTGTGATGACCACGTGAAGGTCACACACAGCATGGAGCCTCGCTGACTTTGTGGGGGGGGCTCAATTGCTTCACTCCATCATGCATCCCCCTCACCTTCCGTCTTCCCCCCCCACAGGGAGGAGGAGGAGAGCCTGCGGGACAAGATCCGGGCGGACCACGAGCGCGCGCTGCAGGAGGCCAAGGAGAAGCTGAGGAAGTCCCGCGAGGAGCTGCAGGCCGAGATCCAGACGGAGAAGAACAAAGTGATGGAGGACCTGAAGAAGAAGGACGCGGGGCCCAAGCCTCTGCCCCCCGTCCCGCTGCCCAAAGTGGTGGGCGTCAGCGACGGGGAGCCCCCGGAGCCCGACGCCAAAGAGCGGCGCGACAAGATCCGAGAGGTGAGGCCAGTTACCCATCATGCATTGTTGTTTGCTCCCGAGGGGGGGGGTCGATTACACGCAACACCACGCTGGTAGGAATCCATTCTATTCACCTCAAATGTCTGTTAGGACATACGAGTGGTTTTAACAGAGCTCGTGCATCTCCTCACGGTTTCCTCCAAGACGTTCATGCAATCTGTCATCATTTAGGAAGAAGTATTCCTTTATGGATTTAACGAGGAAAAGCTGATATTTAGTGCACTCGGAACACATGCTGAAAACCTCCAGCCGCCCTGTTTGTGTTCGTTGTGTGTGTGTGTGTGTGTGTGTGTGTGTGTGTGTGCGTGCGTCTCCTGTTGACGGCAGGCAGACGGACGGAGCCTGTGCAGAATGCAGATGGTGCGTTCCACCTGTCCTGCATAAATACCTCGTATCGTCTCTGGCGAGGCAGAACACTCGTACGGGAGCCGTTCCCTTTGTGTCTCCTTTTTGTTTCTCCTCGTAATTGCATCCACGGAATGTCGTGTGCTCCCAAACGAGGAAGAAGAGAGCAGCTGTCTTCTTTTTTTTTTTAACATCTGGCCTGCGTTTGGATACTGTATTCAAAGTCCAGAGAGTCGGCCTCCGTTTCCTGGCCGTCATTTGTGTTTCATGCCGACAGGGATCCATGTGTAGTGATTTTGACTTTGTTGTCACGTTGTGTTTTCCTTTCTGCTGGTATCATAACAAACTTTGAAGCTTTATTTATATCGCTGATATTTGAATGCAGCCTCACACAGAGCACGTCAGCACATCCACCTGCTGCGCTCGTCTTCTTCATGACGAGGTCACGCCTCCCGACCCCTCTGCGTCTCCACGTGGGGCAGACGGCAGTGGGCGGGATGCTGGTGTCCTCCAGAGGGACATCGGGAGAACGAGTGCGGTCAGCAGGAAGCTTCCCTTTTTTGTTCCTCCAGAAATAGAAACCGGCCTCTGAATACATATTTCATAGACCGGGGGAACACAAAAAGCTTCCTTTTACTTCCCCTCCATTACATCCTTCAGCCTTTCTGCTTTTCTGCTAATTACGCAACCCGACCATTAGCGCCCATTAAACCTTCGTCTGCAGACGGGGGGGGGGAGAGCTTAAGGGCAATAATAGAGAAGCAATGGCATAAATTAGTCTATTAACCGCTCCAATACTATTCACCTGTCGCATGGTAGAGCTATTGAAACAAGCCGGCTGATACCGCTAATGCGACGTGGCCCAAATGCACGCTTCCCCTCCAATAAGGTCCATCAGTCAATATTCATTGGTTATGTTGGAGAAACACTAGTTAGTGGGGACAATGCAGGAAGGTGCTTTTTCAATGAAGAATTGCCGTGTTCCTGCTTCAGGAGGAACGGAGAACCTCACAGGGGGAGACGTTTGATTGCTCCTAAAACCAGTGAGTAACCAGTCACCGGGTGGATCAAAGCTGCAGAAGGAGCAGGGAACGAGGAACCTCTCCATCTCCATCCATCCCACCACCTCCTTCTGTCGCTCAGCTGTGACTGTTGAGCTGCCAGCAAGAGACGGATCTGAGGCTGCCATCGAGGGGTGGGGGGGGGGTGGGGGGGGGTTTATGGACTGCCTGTAGAGCGCCGGTAATCGATGACCAAAGCGCTACTCTTTGAGTGCCCCCCCCCGTCCCCCCCGTCAGCCTTTCTCTGGCTCTGAGAAGCCTTGGCGGTGCTTGGCAGATGGCCTTGTATGTTGTGTGTGTGTGTGTGTGTGTGTGCATGTGCGCGTGCACGAGGCGCTCTCCTCCGGGCCAGGGCTCAGTTTTCATCACTTCATCACTCCCCTGACCTGTCTTTGTCTCCTATCTCTCTGTTTAACCCTTTCTCCCCGTCTGGCCGGATCTTCCACTTAGTGCATCTTTCATTTCCTTGTTCTTTTTTTTTTTCTTTCTGCGTGCTGAAAATCTCCATCGACTCATAAAATCATCCGTTTTCAGAAGGATTGCTGTATTGAGAGGGTGTGAAACCATAACCACGTCTCATCAGTGGACGCCACACGTGAACAACACAGCCCA
This sequence comes from Pungitius pungitius, assembly GCF_949316345.1. Classification (NCBI taxonomy): domain Eukaryota; kingdom Metazoa; phylum Chordata; class Actinopteri; order Perciformes; family Gasterosteidae; genus Pungitius; species Pungitius pungitius. Next base: position 3,332,520 of record NC_084909.1, read on the forward strand.
CCCCCCCCCCGCCTTGGTGTTATTTATGTGCTTAGGGACGTGAAAGGTGGCGGGTGTCACCCTCGCCGGGCTGTTGTAAGCAGGGCTTTTGTGCCGTGTGACATTTGAGAACCAATTCCATTTCACAGAAGCTATTATGTGCTTCTGCACATTCTGCGTGACGCCGTATGTCAGCTGGGCTGCTGGATGCGGTCCCCCATGTACAAGAATGAACCTTTTCAAGGACGTGGACCGGGCCGGTGGACCGGGCCGGTGGCTCCGCGCCGCTGTCGCTATTGTGCATTTCTCACATCGTAGGTCAGATCCATCCGTTTCTCCAAATATCAGCATCTTATCAGCAGGCGTTAAGCCTAGGGAAAACAAAGCGAACTATGACAGATCAGATGATCAGACTGTGAATAGAGACGCTGTTTTTTTGTTCAAGAACCTCCATTTTTCCACCTTTTAGTAATGAGATGTAACATTGAAAACTCAACATGACGAAATTGCTCACAGCAGCATGTCGGCCTCGATATCGATGGCTATCACACTAAACACTATACGACAGGTTTTGAGCCCGGCAAAACTGTAGTTTATTAATCAGTAATTATTTATGTATTTAGGTAAAATCATGTTTTCAGTTTTTTGCATGCAAATGAAATGTCTGAATAGTAAATTGCCCCAGCCTGCTTATACTTCTAAATGATGTGTCTGGTTGAGTCTGCATCACTGATCGAGGAGGACGTAGATAAGAAGGGGCTAAACACGCCGTCCAGAGGTGTGAAAAACAAAGAACACCAACAGATGAATGGCATTAAAGGGAGAATCCCATTAACCTTCAATAACTTTCATAATAAGTGCTCACTGATGTCAAAATATTAAAAGTCTATGTTGTGTCAATGTTTTAGGGGAAAAAAAGGCAAAATATGTCATTGAAAAAGACTAAATAGTAGTCTTAGGTTTGAAAATATTTTTGAAAAAAAGGTAAATAATAAATAGGGTCAATTTTGTGTATGTAAAAAAGAAATAGTAAACTAAATGAAAAAATATATAAATAACTTTAGGTCAAAATATCTCAGGCCGAAAAATGTTTGGTACATAAAATATAGGTCTGAGAATTTCAAAAATCAAAATGTATACAAGATCAAAAAATCTAAGTGATATTGAAAAATGAAAAATAGATATAAAAAAGTTTTTAAAATATTAGGTTTTTATAAAGGTTTTTTGAAAAACGGTAAATAAATATTGGAAAAAGGTCATGGAAAAAAAAATTACGTTGAAAAAGTGAAATGTTGAAATATGTCATGAAAGAAAAAGTCAAGTTGTCACAGAATTGGCGCTAAAGCTTTGTTGCCGTGACGACAGTTCCGAACCTGCAGCTTCTGGTGAGAGTCTCCTCCCGATCGACGCGTGTAAACACATCGTACCACAGCTCCTTCCTGAGCCCCCTATCCCCTTACACACGTGTGAGAAGCAAAAAAAACAAATTCTACACTCCTCTGCCGCCTCAATTTCACGGGGGATTTATTGTCCTCCCCCTTCCGCCTAAGTGCCGTGAATGTATTTACTGCGAGAAGCGATTCAGACGTCACCGTCTCGCCGCCCTCATGCATCTTCTGAAAAGGCCCTCCGTCCAGCCTGTGTGTGTGTGTGTGTGTGTGTGTGTGTGTGTGTGTGTGTGTGTGTGTGTGTGTGTGTGTGTGTGTGTGTGTGTGTGTGTGTGTGTGTGTGTGTGTGTGTGTGTGTGAATGGCGCCGTGGTCTGCTGGTACTCTGGGAGATTGTGCTTCTTCTCTCTATTGGGTCAAAGGTCACGCCGGACGCTGCTTGGTTTTAAGCAGTTTTTAAAGGAGCATCAAGGCAGGGGACGAGGGTTCTATTTGTCACCGTAGCAGGAAACCCTGGCACGTCTTTGAATTCAGCCAGCGGAGGGGGGGGGTGGGGGGGGGGGGCTCTGAGCCGTCACCATGTGCGATTGTACCCGTGTGCATTCATGTGTTGGCCCCAGTTTGAGGCTGTATTGAAGAAGACTTGGAACCAGAGATGAGTGTCATTGCTTTCAGGGCTGGACGTCGTAATGTGCACAATTTGAGATTTTATTTTCCCTCAAGGCAACGGCAAGAAGTTCACTCACTCACTTCCACAGACAAACTTTCTATCAATAAGTACAGCGTAATTATTCCATGAAGGACGTGAACCGAGTGTATTTTCTAAAGCGTATCGACCAGCCATCGATGGACGGGTTCATGGACCACTGATACCCACCATGCACTGGGGCTGTGGCTGACTGTTCAGGTTTAGTTTGAGATTTCTTTTCTTGTTGACACTGCTTTGGTGGTTGCAAAGCCTCCTGGGAGATCTTTTCCAAAGAAGTGCTCTGGATTCATGTTCCTTTTGCACAGATTTCAGGCTGCTGATTAACCGTCTGCTGGGCCTTTTGGGGAAAGGGAAAGAACCTCGTCTCGCTGTGACTGCAAGACGTGGCTGTCGGAATCAATCACAGGATTTTGTGGTTTAATGCCCAATTAGTATTCCAAGGTCCTTTTTAAATAAGCAGTTTGTCAACACCGCCGAGCACCCTGCACTGTCGCGCTCGTCCTTGGCATACGGGCCAATCAGATTCTGATGAAGTATCCAATCAACGTGGATCAAGGGGAGTCGGCCAGCACTTAAGTGTGTGTGTGTGTGTGTGTGTTACGTCTTGGAAAGCCAGCGACGCTGCTGGTCCTCGTCTTCAATTGGCTCGGCTCTGTGCCCGCTCCAAGGAGAGGAGGCTCCGGACGCCAACGCCTCACACGGCGCCATCGAGAGGCGGGCAGTTAGTTCTACGCTGGCAGGTCGGGAAACAGGCCTAGCGCGGCAGGAGGGACACGCAGCTGTGCTGCCGTGCACTAGGTGTGTGTGTGTGTGTGTGCACACTGATGGCTTGTTTTGCTTCCCCTCTGCTGCCTGCCGGGTGCAGCACCATTTATTCATCAGACCCTGCTGCACAGAGGTGTTCTGAAGGGACCCCGGTGAGAAGAGACACCACCACGTTGGCCCACAGGGGGCGACAACATCAACACGCCACAGAAGAACCGAATCAAACGGCATGAACCAGACGCGCTTGTAGGTGCCATCATCAAGGTCAACACCGAACCCAAGCGACACGCCGGCGTGTGGCGTGAGTCGGGAACGCTGCCGCGGCGACGGCCCATAAAGGGGAGGGAACCAACCGGTACCCATGGAAGCGGGAACCGTGCTGCTCTGAGGCTGTCGATGCCACGTGAGGAAAGAGGAGGGAGCTGGCAGCCTCTCCTCTGCTCGGCTGTGTCATCTTCTCCATTTCCCCCCCCCCCCCCCCCTCCCCCCGAGCGCCTCTTCTCTGCCTCAGCCTCCATGTCAGGGCTCATTTCACAATCTCCTGCTCCTCTTTAATTTCCTCCTCCTCTTCTTCCTGGATGAAGAAGAGATTTTGGTTCCATCGGGCTACAGATGTGCATTAATGTGTGTGGGCTCCTTTTGGCAGGTTCATTTGTCCAGTTCAGTGTCACCTCGGCGTGTGTGCAGGACATGCAGCAGTTTAGTGATGAATTGCTGATTAAATCACTCTGTCCTCAGGCGCCAATTAGTCGAATATTGAAAGAAAGCAAAAGGCCTGAATCCAAATAAATTGTTTTCAAACGTGTCTTTCTTCTTCTCCCAGCGGTGGTTATTGATTTCTATTACTGAAAGGCGACGTGCCTCATTTACTCAATGGGGACGGCAGCCCATGTTTTGATCCTCTGTGCTTAATTAATTACTGGGATGATGTTGGTTCTCTCATCTCAAAGTAGATCACCGTTAGCGTTACGTCTCATGCACACGCGTGACGACGTCCTCCCGGATGGGTTTCATGTCTTTTCACCCTTTTCACACAGTTTAATGTCAAAATGCCACTTGTAGTGTGGATTTGTTGTAGGAATTGACGAAGCATGTGTGTTTTAATTCAGACAGGATGAGATTAAAATGAGTCTCTCTCATCCTTGACTACTGTCCATATTTTTAATGATTTTTGGTCCATAAATGGGCCTCTTCTCTGCCGGATCTTATTCAGGAATCTACAACCACATTTACATCCGATCAATCGTAATGATTAAGAAACCAAACGATGACCTGAAATCCCATCAATCAACGTTTTAGTGCAATAACATTGCAAATGTAGACATCACCACCCCACCCCCCCCCTTCCCCAAGCCCTTGGCTGTGTCTCCATCTCCTAACCAGGCCTCTTTGTTTCTCTGTGCCTCAGATGATGAAGCATGCGTGGGACAGCTACCGACAGTACGGCTGGGGCCACAACGAGCTGAAGCCGCTCGCCAAGAAAGGACATTCCACTAATATCTTCGGTAAGCCGGGCGCTGTCAATCTCTCACACACACACACACCTTGTCTCTCTCACTCACTCACTCGCACAAACAAATGACCTGCCTTTCCCCTTGGGGAAGAGGAGGAAGTGTTGTGCCTGCGGCAGGATGCATAACACTTTGAGATGGGTTCGTGCAAAGTGTCACACGAGATGGGAGACACCAGACTTGTCGTTTCACAGATTTAATAACAAGTTACTTTTTTCATTCCTGTTGAGGCTGATTTGTGTGCTGGAAGCGGTTCTGCTGGCGTCTGTCTGACATTTCATGACTTTTCATTAGCTAATGTTTGTGAAATACAAGCTAACTAGCTAGCTAATATATTGCTAAAACAGTAGTAGTGTAGCAGCTCCTACAGTGTGCAGAGCAAACTATCCCCACACCTACAGCTTTGTGGAGATAAAGGTAATAAAACGTCTCTTTGTGGCTGAGAGTTGGATCGAATGTCTCGATGCTGCAGGCGTCCTTTGCATTCTATTCAAATGATGCTCAGTGCGTGCACATCACGGATGCATTGGTTGTTTGTCGGTGCTGAGATAAATGCCTGGAACGCTACGTTGCCCTTTGCTTTGTGTGAATTTGTGCTCCTGAAGATGTTGCTTCATCGCAGAGTTTCTGTTGCCAGATGGATTTGCTTTGCTGTGTGTGTGTGTGTGTGTGTGTGTGTGTCTGTTTTCACTGAGCTTTGTGTGTGAGAGGCAGAGAGGGGGAGGATGCATCCTTGTGAGCGTTCTGTGTCAAATTTAAATGTTCCGTCTGGCAAATCCACCGGCGGCAACTGTTACTTGATGAGCTGTTGCTAACTGGCTGATGGAGGCTGCGTCTCTGTGTCTCTTGGGGTCTAAAATCGGCCCAAATGGTTGGCGGTGGGAGCCGGGTTTGTCAGGCCGCTGAGCGGCGTCTCACATTTCAGTTTGTTTTTGTCCTTTCTGGAGAGACTAAACCACCCGATGGTGCAATAAAGGCACGCTATTCTCCCCCCCAGTCAGTGGGCTCCATCAGATAGAAAGATATTTGAGACGTTATGATGAGATCTATTCCTCTAGAGATCTATTCCACTAGTTCTGAGCAGCTTATAATATGTAATTACAATTAGAACTTCTCGCTCCAATAATTGTTTTTCTGTTGTCTCTGCATGTCGCTGCTCTCGAGGTGGCCCTTATCACACGGGGCAAAGAGCCAAGCCCGACCAGAGCATTATTGGTGAGGACCATCGTGTCCCTAGTGGAGATGAACTCTTCCACACTGCTACACTCGCTGTGGCTTTAAATCACTTTGACCAGACTGAGCATTTACAGAAAGGTTTTTATTAATCTGCTCTGTCCCGCATCAAATAAACCAATAATAGAAAACCATCTAAATCAAACATGTGCTTAACAAACAAGTCCGTGAATAGAGGAAAGGAAGTGACTTCCGTGTCCCTGATGGGGTCCCACAGCCTGGAGGTCACTGGCCCGGCTCGTTATCTCTTCTCCTCCCTTCTGAGCACACATACAAACACGGCCTTGGCGTGGAGGAGAAGCGATGCAATGTCACCGCGTATGTGCTCTCTCGTTCACCCGCACCCTGTGGCTGCTTTATCCGTTTCTAGTTGTCGGATGATTTAACCCAAACCCTCTCACTTTGGGAGCATGACGTGCCCGAAATGCAGGTTTTTAATGTGTGTTATTCCAGAAAGTGTTTGACCTCGGTCTGATCACATCCACGGTGCTCTGGTGATTATCGCTTCTCTTTCAAATCCCATGAAACCCCAACAGCAGATCAAGTAGTGCTTTGATCTCCGAGGAGTGCGATCTTCAGCGGCGCGGTCAGATGTTCCTTCCCCTGATGCCACATCTCTGGAGGCAGTGCGCGGATACCGTGACAAGCGGCGAGTCGGAAGTCCGCTCGCTCTCCAACCAGCGGTGGAGTCGCACGACTGAAAGTGCTGACCGTGCGCGGCGCCCGGTGGATTGATTGCAGGGCGAGATGTTAAACAATCTGCACGGAGAAATCCCAAAGAGCCTTTTATGCAGACGGCGCGCTGCCCGCTGGAGGCTTTCACCCAAAGCACTCGACTCCATTAATGGACACGTGTGCTTTTCTTTATCGCCGCGGTTCCCGTAAGAACTGAAGCTCGTAACTTCTAACGAGAAGACGCCAGCACGTGAGCAGATCAATGCAGAGAACACCGGGTTTGGAGTATTTTCAGCTCGTCTCCGTGTCGTCGGGAAGCTTCACAATGTCGCTCACTGAAACCGACGTCGATTCTTTCATGTGTCCAAAAGGCTCCTCCTGACGCCTTCTGCTTTAGGCCCAAACACCCCTTCTGTCCCTTGAAAGGGGCCAAGGGACATGTGAGCTCATTGTCACAGCCCCCACCCCCCCCCCCCCCCCAAGCAGAAAACATGTTTTGTCCTGCTGGTGTCTCCATAGCTGCAGTGATGGAGGATTCCGCAGGTCTCAGGTGCGTCAGGGACAGATATTTGTCCCTAGAGCGCTCTATTCCTTTTTAAAGGGTTTGTTTTTCATCTCTTTTCTCAGATGAATACCCAGAGAAATGGGTTTAAATGGGGGGGGGGGGGGCAGTGGCGATCTGTTTCACTGAGTTATTCTTTTCCTCCCTGGGAATTATATCTGATGTCTTTTCCCCCATAAGCCACCTGGGCGGACCAAAGCACAAGCTGTCCTACTTTCCTGTAACTGCTCCGCGACAGACGAGGACGCAAATCTCACGTCCATGATTTCCATTTTTATCGAAATGAAAAACGTCTATAAATGTGCAATAATTTCACACAGGGATGGGACATAAAATGGAATCTGCTCGTCTGCAGGCGTATAAACCGATATGGAACATTAATAGAGAAAGAATAAAATAAAAGCTTGGTTCAAACTGTTGGTCTACGGAAGCGTTTCAGCACCCGGGACAGCGCACACACACACGCGCACACACACACACACACACACACCCCCTCACACACTTAGTAGGGCGGTAGCCCTTCAGACAAAGGGAACATTATCTTGTAAGTTCCTAACCACCGCCTTTAGCTTGTTAACGTCGGGTACCTTCAAGTCGGGTACCTTCAAGTCGGGTACCTTCAAGTGAGAAGCGGCTCAGAAGGAAACACTCCCCAATAAAATGGGTTTGAGGAGGAAATCCAGAGCAAAAGCTGAGAAGCTGCTGGAGAAGTGCAGAGTGAATCCAAGAGGTTCCAGAGGAGATTGTGATAGGTGGAAGAGGGCAGGTGAGCTAGGAGGAAGGCCTGGCATCCCTCGACACACCTTCTGAGAGCGCCAGCTTCATTTGATGCTGCATGAAGGGGAGGGGGGGGGGGGGGGGGGGGGGGGGGTTGTGTTTACAAGAGTTCTTCTTCTGAAACAATGCAAGGTCTGAACCGGAGGGGAACTGAACTTCTTTGGGTCAGCGGCAGTAAACTTCTAATCAAGCTTCTCTTTGTTTTTGAGGTGTAAATTACAGACTTTATTGTGACAAAGAAGAGACCGTTGTTCTCAGGATGAGTCGGTACAGATGGATGGAAATATTAAAGAAGATTAAACCACCAGTGTAGATTTGAAGTATGACAAACTTTTAATTTGGTCAGAACAATGAAGAATTCCAGACTGTATCACTGAAAAAGTTTTAAAAAAAGAGTAAAAATGATTATTAGTTACATCCCTAAAGTGTTGGATTCAATTGAATATATTGGCCTCCATCTTTGCCTGCTTGGTGTCACAAAGCGGCGACTGCCAACGAAGAACCCGCAGGAGGTGCAGGCGACAGACAGACGGGAGGGGGTGGGATGGGTGAGGGGGGTTGGGTGAGCAGCAGCTGTTGAGAAGCGGCCGGCGGCCATCTTGCTGTGAGGCGGGCCGGCCGAGTTCTTCCAGAGTGATTTAGAGCTTCCTGTCCGTAACGACCATAGAAGAGAAGTGAAGCCTCCTGATTGAAAGGAGCCAAAATATGTCCATAACAAATGTGAATCCATCTGAACCAAAGCGAGCACAAAGGAGTTGAGACGATCCGCTGACGTCCCAGAATACCTTGCTGAGATTAACTTTTATTCTCAGAGTTGTGTGAGGAGCTTTAATAACTGTAGAATCCAATAGGTGTTAGAGATGAATTATGGCTCGTTCCATTTCATGGTACATCGTTGAAAACAAAGCTCCTAACAAGCGGTGACTGGTGAATTATTGGGCTCAGATCCCAGAAGGAGTGTGATTCAAAGCCTTGGGCAGCGTTCAGCCCGCAACGAGTGAATTCAGGCGCTGACAGGACACCTTTTGGATCTTCTATCCCAGTTGACTCCTAACAACAACCCCCCCTCTCTCTCTCTATCCCCCTCCCTGCAGTGACTACCTCTGCAGCCCTTAAGCCGTCATATTCTCCTCACACCCTCCTTCTTTTTCTACCTACAACCCTCTCCCGCTACATTCTTCTGATCTTTACTTTCACTCCCACTGCTCTGTCTGTCCTCCTTATCTTCATTAAGTTCCAGCTGTGACTTAATGAAGCTTTCTCCTCCTCTACAGACCTTATGAAGAGAAGGTTTCCAAGACACATGAAAGACTCATGAAGAAAAAGAATCATTTAAAGTGCTCTGTTTGGTCAACGTTATGTGTTAAAGCTGCACTCTGTGTAGTGACCAGCAGGGGGCGACTCCCTCTGGTCCCATAGACGTCTATGAGAAATCGACTACTTACTTTCTTTCCCTTGTTCGCGTTGCGCAGGCAACTCTCAGCTGGGGGCGACCATCGTGGATGCCTTAGACACCCTCTACATCATGGGTCTGCACGACGAGTTCAAGGACGGCCAGGACTGGATCGAGCAGAACCTGGACTTCGGAGTGGTGAGTGTGCATGTGCGTCCCTCCTCACTGCCTTCAGACCTGCTTCACCTTTTACCCTCCGTCCATCCTCTGTTCCTTTAGCCCTTTTTCCCCCGTAATTATCAGTATTTTCCTTTTGGATTTATTTCTTGCCCTCCATTCCTTCTTCCTCTGTATCCTCTCCTCCTCCTTTGCTCTGTTTCCTCCTCCCTTTCCCTTTAGCTAAGCTGACCTCCCGTCCTTTCCTTCTCCTTTTTCTCACATGGGCCTCCCCCTAGAAACCTTCCCCTGGAATCGTTATTCTGTCCGAGCCTCCTCGATTTCTTTTTGGTATTTTCTGTCTGAGTCCCCCCCCCCCCTCTCTGAGGCAATCACAGGGCAGCTAGCAGGGAGGCTGGGGTGATCTAGCAGTCTGACACTTGGAGTGTTAATTAACCTCAGGATCACTGTGATCGAGCAGCAGAAGAAAAGAAAAAAGCCAGGGGGGGGGGGGCCTTGGATTGGATGAGGGAAGTGATGGAAGGTGGAGAAGTGTGAAGGAGGAGACATGGTTGATAAGGAGAAAAGGAAGATTAATGGCAGGGTTTGGACGGTGGAGGAAGAAAGATCAGCCGTGAAGACTCAAATGGAAGAGGGAGAAGAGGGAGAGGAGGAGAACGGGTGGCTTCTTTTCTTCAGTAAACACTTAGCCGGGCAATAAAGTACGAGTCTTGCGTTAAGTTGGGAGTTTGAGGAGGTTGGCCTTGTGGTCCAGCAGGAGGCGACCTCAAATGTTGACCTTGTGACCTCTGGCTCATCAACTGGATCCCCACTAGCTGGTCCGTCTTGGGTCACAAAGAACCACAATCTGTACGTCAGAACATGGACTCATGAACATAATAATATATTAGATTACTAGTCGCGCTGATTCTGAAAAAAACACGCGTGTTCAGTCATAAACTTTGATGTAAATTGTCAAATGTTAAAACAAGCTTTTCTGTGTTATTTGCAGTTTAAAAAAAATGTTTTACAAATCCTATTTGATCAGTTTTCTTAGACTAAGGATGGTTAAATGTAGAATTAAAAAAGATAAAGTGCACAATGGGATGAAAGAATAAAGGCTGAACAAAGAGGGATGGAGCTTTTAGAATGTAGAATATAAGGAATATACAAAGACACAGTGACCTTTTGGATTCATTAAAGTGAGGATGCGTGTCCCAGAATACCTGCAGGAGCTGTAATCAAGCTTCTCCTCGGCACAAACAAACAAACAAGCAAGAGATTGGTGGTGGAGGATGATCAAGAGTATTCCAAATGCAATAAGACTGACGAGGAGATGAGGCGATGCGTTGGAATCGAGTAATAAGAGGAGAAGCCCTTCGGTTACGCAGGAGGGGGGGAGATTGCAGGGGAGGAGAGGATGAGACGAGCGGGAGGAGGTGCGTTGCCCGTGGTTTCATTAACGACCTTTTTGCACCTGCAGGCCTCAGGAGGAGGTTCCTGGCGCAGCACCAGAAGCATGAGAATGAACTTCTGGTCTTTTTTTCCGGCCTCTCGTATCGCTTCCTGTTTGAGTCAAACATGAAATCTCCGTTTTGCTGTGTTTCACACCGCTGCTCCTCCACCTGCCACCGCGCTAATGCATCATTAAAGAGCTGCCATGTTGGCTTGAGCCCAGCAGTGAGTCATGCCCCCCCACCCTCACACACACACACACTGCGGCTCGCCCTGAGATGGTGGATGTGTCGCCGTGAGGTCCGACTCCGCCTGTTAGAAGAGGCGCTAGTAAGCCCGATGGGGGAGGAGCTTCCAGGTGGGGGGGGTGGGGGGGGGGCATTAAGCCCGATGGGGGAGGAGCTTCCAGGTGGGGGGGGGGGGGGGGGGGCATTGAGAACAAACTTTTAACACCATGTGTGTTCTTCAAACCGAAGCAGGTTACAGAATCTCAATCATCACAAGGAGTGTTTCACCTTCTTCTCTCTTTGCTCCCTTGTTTTTTTCCAGAATGCTGAGGTGTCGGTGTTCGAGGTCAACATTCGGTTCATAGGAGGCCTGCTGGCTGCCTACTACCTCTCTGGACAGGAAGTAAGTATTCACCTGTGTTTACCTGGGAAGAGGAAGGTGGGATGAAGAAAGAGAAGCAGGGCGGCTCTTCATCTGTCCTAAACTCTTATTCTCCTCCTGTCTCCTCTTCTCATTCTCCTCCTCTCCTTATCTTATTCTCCTCCTGTCATCCTCTTCTCATTCTCCTCCTCTCCTTATCTTATTCTCCTTCTTTCATCCTCTCCTTCTTATTCTCATCCTCTCTTCTTACGCTCCTTCATTCATCCTCTCCTTATCTTATTCTCCAGAAATCGTCCACCAGCCACAAAGTGTAGAAGGACTTCATTGATTAAGTGAAGCTCAGTAGCGACTCAGTGTTTCCTTTATTAGGCAGAACTACTCAGAACGTCAACGATGAGTCCTTTGGTTCTCGGAACAGTTACAAAGTTAACAGCTGTACAAATGTTCTCCTCATCAGGAAGTGATTTGTCACCTGTACGCTGGGAACAGAGAAACACGCCTCTCACAGAGCGCACGGGGTGTGAAGGTGCTGCTCACCTTTAAGGAGAGGGGAGGATTGGGATGAGGAACAGCCGAGGAGAGGGGAACCAAGTCCGTCAGACGTGCCCTTGAGCCAGGCACTTAACCCCTGTTATAACCCCTAAATAGTTTAGTCCCCGAAGGGAATTAACTGTGAATGTGAAACCCGCGCCTACACAGACAGGAGGGAGGTGTTTATAGAGGGGGGGGGGGGGGGGGGCAGCAGAGCTGAATCAAGACATTAGTGTCCATTAGGAGGGAAAGCAATCAGGGGAGGAGATGAGACGGCACCAAAAGGAAATCCAGAGAGAAGCTACGAATTAGCGGAGGTTTTTCCTAACTGAAACCTGAAGGGAAACCCTGTTTCCATTAACCCTCTGAACGCCATTGAAAAGCAGCTCGTTCTTCAAACAATCATCACAGCCAGAAGTCGAAAAACGCTCTGACCGTCCTCACAAAGGTCCTCGAACACTGACGAAACCACAGCCGGGATCATGCAGCTTATTTAATGTCGTCTCCATGGCAACGCGTCTTTGCCATGGAGACGCCTTTTGATGCGCTGGATGTTGAACGACCTGCAGAAACTGGATCGGCCGATGGCAACGCAGCATCACACACACACACACACACACACGCAGAGAGAGAATCTCCTGCTGGCCCTCGGGGGCCCTCCTTACCACATTCATCACATTTCACCGTCTGGCCTGTAATCCCTTCCGGAGGCTCCATTACATGTCGACTGTTGCTTGCTGGTGTGTACAGGTCGTCACGTAAGAACGATGATGTCATGGGGTCATTCGGTGCTTTGTGGTACCAAGCTTCTGTTCGTATTTGTCATGGGGACATTAAAGGCTCAAAGGTGGGTGTAGTGTTTGATGAACAGGAGACGTGAGGCTGCAGGAACGCGATCCCTCCGCTTCATTCAGGAAGCTGACGTCTTGATTCCGTTCCTTTTAGTTTCCACGAATGAGCCAACAAATGTGCATGCTGGGAGCTCGTGGCCATCTGCGGAGGCTCAAACAGAGCTTTGGGGAGTGCGTTGGCGTTTTGGGGGCTTTTTTAGTGGTTCTCAATAAGTCACAGCGTGCAGCACTGACTTGAGTTTAGTTTCTCTCCTGCAGTCGTTGTGTAGTTTGTGACTGTATAGCTTTTCATCCAGTCAAGCCAAGAAATTCCTAATTTTGCTGCTTCAGAATGAAAAACAGTGTGTGGACTTTTATTGTGAAATAGAAATGGAATGTGTGAAACAGCGGATTAGCTTTTGGAGGCGCCCGGCCTTCGACGTGACCCCGTCTGTCACAACCGCTCTGACCGTCACCCCCGGCAACTAAACACGCTCGTGTCCTTCCGCCCAACGACCTCATCCAAAGCTCCTTACAGGACGTGATTTATTTTGTGTGTGTGTGTGTGATGTAGAAGTGTGCTTCCTTGCATGGTAAAAGGCTGAACAGTAAAGCTGTCAGAGCTGGAGGCAGAGTGATGGACTGCAGAGTTTCTGATGCCCCCCCCCCCCCCCCCTTAGGAATCTAAAGATGAATCAGAGGAGGTCCTGGTCGTAGGATCGTAGACTGTAGATTCTCCTCCGATGGCTCGCTGCATCTCGTCCCTCCTCGATGACATCAGCAGCCAGAATGACAATAAAAAGCAGGGGAGTTTTTTTGGTGTGGGGGAGGGGCAAAGGGGCCTGAAATCATCGGGGGGTTTATGATGATTGGACCGGACTAAACGCACACATTTATCTCCTCAGTTGGACCATGTCGGCCTCATTCATATTGTTTTATATCATATTCTTGTCTTTTTTGGTGCTGTCTCCTGGTTTTTATATTTCTATATTTCTCCCTCCTCATTAATGCTCCTCACGTCCTCCATTGTCCTCTTGCACACACACCGCTGGCAGTCAGCTTTGTGCAATACAAGTGAATTCTTCTTAACAGAGTTCATCGTGCCTCAAGCTGCTCGCACTATATTTGATGGTAGAATAGTGGATTCAAATGTCACTTCTTGCCAAAAAGACAAATAGTCTCCACCTTTTTTTACTTTTAGTGTGATTAGGAACAAGTGGGACGGCAGGTCCCTCAGTTCGTGTTTGAAATTCATGCTGTGAATAATTGGCTTATTTTTCCATAATTCTTTTGTTTTGCCACAATTGCGACACCTTTTTGTAACAAGCGTCTTTGTGTGACAATTACTCTCGCCTTGAATAACTCATTTTCAATAAACTATATCAAGCAAATAGGAAAAGACGTGTGACTCTCCTCCATAAAGTATTTTTGACCAACAAAGCAGTTTTTGGCGCTAACTGCTAAGCGCACTAGGAGCAAGAAACCTCTAGGCTTCTATCTGTCAGCGTTGGCCAGCTTCAGCCGTGCTTCTGACGCCTGCTATGCTAAGCCAGCTCAGAGGGGGAGGGGGGGGGGGCAGACCCTCCCAGAGGCTTCATCTGTCAGGACTCTTCTAGCACACGTCAGCCCCGAACACATCACACGCCTCGGATCCGACAGGCCGAGGACGTCATTTAGCCACCGTCAGTCTCCTGACATCTTACTCCGCCGCCCGCCATTTGTTTCTGGTGGTTGGCGGTGGTTTTATGAGATGAATACTAAGCAGGGGGGGGGGGGGGGGGTCGGTGTGTACTTGATGTTGACCAAACTCTTGCTCTTCTCGTCCTCTGCAGATGTTCAAGCTGAAGGCGGTGCAGCTAGCTGAGAAGCTACTTCCTGCCTTCAACACCCCCACAGGGATCCCCTGGGCCATGGTCAACCTCAAAAGGTCCGTGTGATGCAGAAACACGTTTTGTGCTCCTCCACCTCATCTAATACACTATTCCGTATACTGCTGATTTATTCTGCATCAACTCAATCTGGAAAAGTCTTTTGGCTTTTAAAATTCCATCCACCCACACGGGCGTTTTCACCCGATTGGACGTCCTCTCAGGACCGTGTGGGTTTGTGCAAACTGCTCTTATACTCTCATCGCCATGGTAACACACAACTCTGGTGTTGATTCCCACCGTGGATCCACTTGGCCTCAGTAACCAAGTGTGAGCGAGTGAGCGGGGTGAAGGAAGAGAAAAGCCTGATTCAAAGAACCTGGAGCTCGTCAAAAGCGTCCTCACCAGTAGAAATGTCCCACCGTTCTATACAGTGTTAATGAGAACATCAACTTCTGCTTCTCCACTCTGTGTCCCTCTGGGAGGCTCTTATCTGAGTATCCCACACAATGTTGTGGTGGTGAAAGAATCGCATCGTTGAAAGCCGCTCTCCTCCTTCTTATTATTCCGCGTAATGTGGCGTGTAGAAACATAACCTTCCCTCGTCCTCCCCCAGCGGCGTGGGGCGTAACTGGGGCTGGGCGTCGGCGGGCAGCAGCATCCTGGCGGAGTTCGGGACCCTCCACATGGAGTTTGTGCACCTCACCTACCTGACGGGGAACCCGGCCTACTACCAGAAGGTACCGTCCGGTGCCGCGGTTGCCGTTGACGATGAGTTTTATGGTTCCTCGCGAAAAGAGGACCAATGTTGTCGTGTGACTGAAGCCCTGCTGTTGGTGTCGCTGCCAGGTGATGCACATCCGGAAGCTGCTGGCCAAGATGGACCGACCCAACGGGCTGTACCCGAACTACCTGAACCCCCGGACGGGCCGCTGGGGCCAGCGTGAGTAGATGCATTCGCACTCCTCCAGGAGGAGGAGGAGGAGGGAGGCGGCTCTAACAAGGACAAATGGAAGCGAGTAGAAGAAGATTTTTAAAAAAAGAGAGAAGGACCTGCCGTATTCCCGGGTCATTGATTAGCTATTGGCTCTATGCCTGCGGGGGGGATTGACTGATCGCTGAGAGCAGTTAAAAACTATTCCGGCCCTGGAAACTGTCCTTTGTGCTTAGAGTCATTTACCACGAGGACATGTTCACAGCTGAGGGAGACAAACCTGCAGCTTAATTAAGACGCTACATCAATGTTCTCGGGGCTTTTGCACCAGTAAAGCAGGACGGACTCTTTGTCCGGCTCATATGAAAACTCACTAAATGTCAACATGTGTTCACTGTTTAAACAGAAAAGTACAACCTTTCAAATTCAGGGTTTTCTTTTACTGCACTTATATATACAGTATATATTTTTTATATTTACTCCCAACTCTGCAGAAACAAAACAACAACTCCGGTTTGGTTAAAAATCCACCTTTTATTCCCGAGTTGGACGTCATTTCATCAGTATAAATATTAGTTTATTCTTTGACATTTCATCCCTTCTGTGAGTCCTTTTCTAACCTTTATGCTAATCGCCTTACTCGGACGCCGCTGCACGTTTCACGGCTCGCCATCCATGAACATGTGACAAGCGGCGCCAATCTCTTAAAGTGACGCCCCCCCCCCCCTCCCTCCCACGGAAGAATCACACATTCCGTTCTGTTTATTTCTCAGCGTTCAGTAAGACGCCGGGTGACACACGCAGGGATTCATGGTTTATTATCTCTGCATTTCAATGGAATATTACAAAAATTCCTTTTAATCACAGAGCTGTCACTTTTCCCCCTGTGGCTGCGACAGGAAATGAAAAGATGAAGCTGCTTTAAAAAACTAATACGTGTTGTTTCCATTCGTCCAGGGGAATCGGTGCCATATTCAGTTTATTCAACCCCACCATAAATGAGAGATAAACACAAACACACACATGTACACACACTGTGGTCGAGCAATAAGACACCTGTGTCTTATTTGTTGTTCCATTTGTTCTAGTTGTCAAGAAACAAATCGGGTATGAATGGAGGGGCTCATTAAGGGGAGGATACAGGGGGCCGGGGGGGGGGGGGCGGAGCCCAAAGCAGCAGACAACAAGGGGAGGGAGGGACGGATGATGACATCAGCAGATGGAGGCCGAGCTGCCTCGAGAGGGACATGCACAGACTCACTATGAGACACGTGCACACACTCACTATGAGACACGTGCACACACTCACTATGAGACACGTGCACACACTCACTATGAGACACGTGCACACACTCACTATGAGACACGTGCACACACTCGCTATGAGACACATGCACACACTCACTATGAGACACGTGCACACACTCACTATGAGACACAAGCACAGACTCACTATGAGACACGTGCACACACTCACTATGAGACACGTGCACACACTCACTATGAGACACGTGCACACACTCACTATGAGACACGTGCACACACTCACTGAGACACATGCACACACTCACTATGAGACACATGCACACACTCACTGAGACACGTGCACACACTCACTGAGACACATGCACACACTCACTATGAGACACGTGCACACACTCACTATGAGACACGTGCACAGATTCACTATGAGACACGTGCACAGATTCACTATCTAAACTTTGGGAATATTACCGGTGGCCTTGTTCATAAGAAGGTGGTAGAGGAATGAAAGGGGGGGGCGGGGGGGGGCTGCTGGCTGCTCTCAGGATTAATTTCCCCTAAACGTATCATTCACTTGATGTTCTGTTCACTCATTGAGCTGTGAAGGAATGAGACTGATCCAAACAGATAATGGTCCAATTAAACAATGGCTGATCTTCTGTTTTACCCACACAACAAAGTGAGGGATCACTTTCAGTGAGACACATTCCACCATATTTCTATAGCCGCCTCTGTTCTTTGGGATCATCACAGGAACATCTGGAGCCTTCAGAGCTTTCTGGACACAAAGTAGCACAAACAAAACCTGCATGTGACTGAAGGCTTATTTTTATTTTCTTTGTCGTCTTCAAAAGTCAAATTGGTTTGTAAAATTGTCAAATTAAGAGTGTGGGTTTCACACCCTTCCTGCCAAAGGCAAATAATTGCCTTAAGAGTGTGTGTGTGGGGGTGTGGATGGGGGGGGGGGTATGGTAGGCGTGTAGACAGTAGTTAAGCCGCACTAATGAGGAATGAGGCTGAGCTCCTCTTTCTTAATGAGATCCTGCTGTGACTGACGGCCTTATTAACACACACACACACACACACACACACCTCCTCCCTTCATGGGTGGATTATCATTAGTTAACAGATATGTTCACGCCGTGGATGAAGGTATTAAAAGAGACTTCCCGACTGAGGGAAACTGCAAACGCAACGTCCTCGGTGGATATCAAAGACTAAATCGAAAGTTTCAAATCTTCCAAAGTGAAGGTCAAATTTAAATGAGCTCTTTTTTTGTTCGAGGCGCCAGGTTCCGATCGGTGGCTCACATTCAGTTTTTTTGTTTTTTAATTTTCGGGAGCGGATCAAAATGTTCTGCTACAAAAAAGACCAGGATGTAAAAGTCCTTCTCTCGGTCTCGTCTTTCACGGCGTCCTCGCCCAGTCCGACCCTTGTGACGGGACGCAGAGTCCCCCAGCCCCCCACCTCAACTCAAAGATAGGCGCCTTTAAACTGGCGAACAACACGCGAGACTCTAAATGGACCCATAGCCTTCCATGACGTGTGCGTTTGTCCCTCCTTTCAGACCACACCTCGGTCGGGGGACTCGGGGACAGTTTCTACGAGTACCTGCTGAAGGCGTGGCTCATGTCGGACAAGACGGACACGGAGGCCCGCAGGACCTACGACGACGCCATCGAGGTACCGTGTGACGAACGTCTACATCAACATGATATGACATGGTTGTCATGGTGACCATCGCTTCGCTGAGCTAGCATGCTAACTAGCCGACTAGCTAAATGCTTCAGCGAGTGTCTCTCGTCACTGGATTGTACCGAACGTCCTTCAGGAGAAGGTGGGGGGGGGGGTCAAGTGGGGGGGGTCACCAGCAGCAGGAGGCGCTCGTTAGTGGCCGATCAAGCAGATGAAGGCCGTGGGCGAGTTTAAAATCTGTTTATTTGTTGCGTTTCCTTCGCTTTGACCCTCATGCACAAGCAATCATGTCAAAACACACACACACACACACACTTGATATTCTGTTCATAACCTCCATCCACATTCCTGCTATAATAAAATCTGTGTGGACCTCATCTCTTTCACACCTGCATGTAAATACACTCATACATATTCGTACGCTTAATGCCCCCCCCCCCCCCCCCTCCCCCCCATCTCTCCAGGCCATCGAGCGCCACCTGATCCGCAAATCCAACGGCGGCCTGACGTTCATCGGCGAGTGGAAGAACGGCCACCTGGAGAGGAAGATGGGCCACCTGGCCTGCTTCGCCGGCGGCATGTTCGCGCTGGGCGCCGACGGCTCGCCCGACGACAAGGCCGGACACTACCTGCAGCTGGGGGCCGAGATCGCACACACCTGCCACGAGTCCTACGACCGGACAGGTGAGGAGGGGAACACACACACACACACACACAGTGGAGTGTGTGTGTGAAGTAGACCCTTCAAAGTGAACCACAGAAGTCGCACCACTAGCACGATCTCCTGATAGCAGCTGTAACAATGTGTCTCGTGTCCCCCCCCCCCCCCCTCCCCCCCTTCACCCCCTCCAGTGCTGAAGCTCGGCCCGGAGGCCTTTAAGTTCGACAGCGGCCTGGAGGCGGTGGCCGTGCGGCAGAACGAGAAGTACTACATCCTGAGGCCGGAGGTCATCGAGACCTACTGGTACATGTGGAGGTTCACCCACGACCCCAAATACCGCCAGTGGGGCTGGGAGGCAGCGCAGGTACCCGCCAGTTATCTATCTGTTGTTAAAGGAGCGCAAATCTTTATTATATTCATATCATCCAGAGTCCTCTTCAAACCTCACCTGCCTCAGGGGTTTTTTTTCACCCTGAGTGGGAGAAAGAGTGAAATCAGATTTTCAAAGAGCGCCTCACGATCGTCTTATTTAACGTGGCGCATGCAGACGCACCATGCAGCGCTTCCTTCTCCTTTTAGCTTGGCTCATTTTTATTCACTCATTTCCTCTTTGGCCTCTTTGCTACCTGCTGACTTCCTCCTTCCCTCTCTCCTCGTCTCCTCCCCTCTCTCCTCGTCTCCTCCAGGCCATCGACAAGTACTGCCGGGTGAGCGGCGGTTTCTCCGGCGTGAAGGACGTGTACTCCTCCAACCCGACCTACGACGACGTGCAGCAGAGCTTCTTCCTGGCCGAGACGCTCAAGTAGGACAAATTCTCAAGAAGTCTGATTACAGTTAATGATTGATACGATTCAGGTCAATTCATCTCTTCTGTGAGTCATTTAAGTTGTAATATTTTCTAGAGTTCATCGAGGTAAACGTAGCATAACGGAGCATAAAGACGAGAAGTGTCACTTAAAGAAAGCCGAGAGGGAAAAGGTGGTGAGGGGGCTCTCTAAAGCTCTCTGCCCCCCCCTGCTGGCGCCTCCTGGGATGGTTTTTTCCTGCTGGCAGTGCAGATATCATCATTATTATTACTGTTAAACCGAGCGGCTTAAAGTGAAGGAAGATTATTTTAAGACGTAAAACTCAGATCTTTACTTGTGTGCAGGAATGTCACAGGTTAATAAGGAACATGTGTATCAATCTTTTGTTTAGCAGCCACACTTTTTATTTAGAATATTCAAACACATTTATTATTTTATATATTATATTATTATCATATATTTATTTATCTTTCTTCATGGTGCACAGAAACAAGTCAAATAAATATAACAGACGATCAATACATGTGATGACACAGCATGTAAACAAAGCTGCTACGATGATGTCATCAACTGCATTTATGCAACCAGAACACTGTCGCCCAGCGGGAGTTGTTCATGGTGGGAAAAGTCCTGTCGGCTGTAATTAGTCTAACGATGTTGACCTCACACCTGGAGGAAACCCCCCCCCCAGGTCTGAGCTCAGAAGATCAAACAATGTAGGTCAACAAAAGAAAGATCAGCATCAAACCCGTTTAGCTCCACATTCCGTTTTCTGGGTTTCTTTTGTTGTATTTTTCGTTTTTATCGGAGCATTCACTCCCCCCCCCCCCCCCCCCCCCAGGTATCTGTACCTGTTGTTCTCCAGTGACGACCTGATGCCGTTTGAGAGCTGGGTCTTCAACACGGAGGCTCATCCGCTTCCTGTCCTCCATCTGGGAAACATCACGCTGCCCGGCAGCGAGCCGGCTCAGCGGTAAACGCCCCCCCCCCCCCAGCCAACACGCCAACACTGGATGAACTGACACTGAGCCCCCCCCTCCCCCCCCCCCCCTCGAGGAGACGCTTCATCTGTTTCGACCCAGAGCCTCCGTTGGCTTTTTCTCATTTGCTTTTTTTATTGTCGTTTCTGTTGTGGATTTTTGGACCTGTGACCAAACCCGCCCTGCGGTCGGCGGCGCTCCCACTGCATTGTGGGGATTCTGTGGAGAGTCTTCACGGACGGGAGGACTTCGCGCGCCCTGTTGGGGATTCGCAGTGCTTCTCATTTGGACAAATCGGGATCCTGCTGTCCGACCTTTAGATGAACTTTGACCTTCAGCTGGGAGGGCATTTCGCTCCTCCTCATCTCCTCATCCTCCTTTTTCCAAAAAGTGGACCCCTGCCCCCCCCCCCCCCTCCCCCTCCCTCTCTCACCCCTCCTCCGTCACCACGTCACCAACCCACAATGCTTTGCTGCGCCTTGACAGAGTTTCTCTCGGCTCTTGTGTTGCCTTCTTCCGCTGTGAAGGGTTGATTTGTGCACTTTGACTGGCGGGTTTCTGAGGGAGGGGGGCGCAGAGAAGGCCCCCCCCCCTCACTGTGAGATGCATGAGCTCGTCATCCTACTGTTATACTCTTAACGTTTCTCTCATCACCACCAACAGCTCGACCCCTTGACGTCGTATCAACTGAATCCGGAAATTCTTTAAAAGCTCTCGATGCCAAAACAACTCGGATAGACATCTGGAAACTTTCATTCACGAGTTAAATGTACAAAAAAACTAAATGTATTGAGGCTTTCTTGGTCTTCAGTCTGTCTGAGAGGCAGCGGGGGGGGGGCACGAGCAGGGGGGCACGAGTCCGTTTAGAGGTCCAGTTTTCTCCCATCAGCCCCGGCTCTGTGTAGATTCAACCAATAATTAAACCCAATTAAACCCAAACGCACTTCATGATGGGCTCAGTAACGCTGTGCAATGAGTGTGTGTGTGTCTGTGTGCGCATGGGGGGGGGGGGCACTCACTAGGCTTCCTCTGTGCTGCGTTCAAAGTCTTAGTTTTTGGCAGCACTGTTCTTTCTTCCGTTTTCCTTTGAGCACCAAACGGACAGAACGGGGAGTCTTCCTCCTCTTCTTCCTCCTCCTCCTCTTCCTCATTCATACATAGTGATAACCTTTATTTATACCTTTATTATGCACCTTCAGCACGGACTTATAAAGCGCTTTGTGAGGTCCAAGCAGGAATAAAAGCTGCATATTCATATGTTGAGGCAATAGAGACACAACACATCTTGGAAGTCAAATATTTCACATTTTCTTCATGTTGTGATCTCAAATGTTCCTGTCTGTAAAAAAAAAAAACACTTCATCAATTAATCACATTAAAAGATTAAAACCAACGCCATTGATGTTTAAAAAGAATATTTAAAAAAAACTAAATCATTAGTTTGACCTCAATACTGACCAGGTATTATTTGTGTATTACTCCACCACAGAAAATAGTCCCCAACAGATGTACTACTGACTCCTCCTCTGAGTGACCACTGTGCCCTGCTTTCATCTCAAGTATCATTTGGTGGTTATTAGAAATCAATGGTTTAGAGATTCATTTACCTGCCTTATAATTTAAATCCCTTTTGGGAATAGTTGAAGTATAAACTGGTGAAGGGAAGACTTTATATTTTGATACGAAATGTTAGAAGGTCTAAAGCCAAACTTGTGACCAACATTGAGCTTTCTATGGAATGAACTCTTTTCCTTTAGAAGCAGAAGCTTCCACTTGTAGATGAAGACATTTTTCCCTCCATACTTTCATCCTCTTTCTTCAGCAATCCATCGATGCGGCATCTGTCCTCCGGTCTCTGACATCACGCTGACATCATATATCTTATGTAGGGGTGGGGGGTGGGGGTCTAACCCGGGCCATCGAGTTGCTCGGAGCGACCTTGATTTTGGAAATTGAGTGTTCTGTATTTGTATTTTTACTGAACTAAAAAAAAAAAAAATCAAATTAAAAGTATCTGTAAATATGTTTAAAACTGAGACACAAATTCAATGAAGATGTTATTAAAAGTGATCATAAACGAAGAGCACGTCCCGTGTTTTTAACTTTTAAATGTTTCCTGACTTTGAGATCGTGACTTTATTTTATTCATCCATTTGTTCACCATCTCACGGAAAATATTTTGTGTGTGTGTGTGCGTGTGCGTGTGTGTCAGGGAAAGTGAGCAGGTGCATCCTGGGATGGAAACACTCTGGTCCCTGATAAGTTTGAGCATAACAAGGTGTGTGTTTGTGTAATGAAGCCCAGAGCCAAAATTTAACGTCTTTATTTGTAAATAATACATTTTAACGTCGGCAAACGGATCCGTGAGCCGCCCGCAGCTTCGGCAAATGTCACACAACACACTGCTGCATGAGCGAGTCTCTAAAACGTGTGTTGATATTTCCCTTAAAGCGGGAGGAAAGCAGTCGGCTGAAGTGCACTCTGGGATCTGCAGACGCGTTTACAGACGCGTTTACAGCTGCGTGGCGTCTCTGTGATGTCACTTCCTCTCGGGCCTTTGCTCCATCGACGCGCTCATCCCGAGTGGTTGGCTTTCTCTTTTTAAGGGCATCAATTCAGTCCCAAAACATGTTATTGTTCCTCTGATGAACTCATCACTATTTACCAGCAGGTCAAATGACACCTGCAGCCGGACGTGACCTTCGCATGAGCTTCATGATGATGATGATGATGAATGCTGGGGGCGAGGGGGGCGGGGAGGGTAAATGTGGCAGAAGACGACAACCACAAGAGGTCAGAGGAAGCGCATCGACCGACCGAGTCATTCACTAAAGATTAGCAGGTTCCTGTCGTCGGACGTAGTGGAACGTGTGTGTGTGTGTGTGTGTGTGTGTGTGTGTGTGTGTGTGTGTGTGTGTGTGTGTGTGTGTGTGTGTGTGTGTGAGAGAGAGTGATACGGGAGCAGATGGCACAAACAACAACAACACAGGACGTCATGGAGCATAAAGAACAGTGTTCTTTTCCCAGTATTGTACTAACGTTTCTTGTTTCTTGCTGAATTAACAGCACATTTAACAGCGTGTCCCCTCTCAGTTGTAAAGAAAGTAGGATGCAAAGTGGGATTCCCCCCCCCGCCAACAAACACAACCACATCCTCACAGATGACGGGACTCCACACTAACAAGCAGCGGTTTCGTCTCACCTTCTTCTTCCGTTTCTTTCCACCAGCAGAGAGCAAGAAGCCTCCTGACTCTCACTCCGGCGTGTTGGTTTGTTTGTTGGTTTGTTTGGAAAGCTGCAGGAGACAAACAAACAAACGTATCTCGTGTTTCTTTCCTCAATTCTAATTATTTTAATTACTATAATGTTTATAATGTCTAATCTTCTTCAGAAGAAAATAACTGGAGAATATTGCAAATACTGCAAATAAATGTGTTGTGTTTTGTGGTCCTATGGTTTGATTCGGAAACATTAGCAGCTGACAGATGTTTTTCATCATTGACGTCACTGGCTCCAGGAAGTCGTTATTCTTTTCAACCAATAGGAGTAGTGGTGGGTCTCGACATGTTTTAATCAGGCAGTAACATCTGGTTCTGCTGATGAGTTAAAGCTGCATTCTGTGTAGTGACCAGCAGGGGACGACTCCTCTGCTCCCATAGACGTCTATGAGAAAATGACTCTACTTCTCTCTTGATTTACTCCCTCAGTAAACATTGTAAACATGAGTTTATGGTCTCAGTCTCTAGTTTCAAGTCTTCAATGCAGCATGATGTTCATTTAGTGAATGATGATCCTTTTAGAGTCAAACAGACCATGAAGCAGAGGATGCTTTAGGGCGGGACTACATGCTGATTGACAGACAGGCTTCTGATTTGAGAAAAATAATGATTTTATGAAACACACTGACAAAGGCAGTGAAATCCTGATATATAATTAACTGGGGAGTTTAACATTCTTATCACCTTCTCTGCTCTGTTAGACTTCAATGATTGTCAGACCTTCTTTTGTTTATGCATCTACTTCCGTTTCTAATAATCATCACACTTTCAGTTTTAAAATAAAGGCGAGCCTTGATTGTGACAGTGGGGTCATTGTGTGTTCTACTCGTGTGTTTGACTTTCCAAGGAATGACCTCCCTCCTGTCTTTTTTACTGGAATCAGTCAAAAAGTGTTGGGGGGGGGGGGGGGGTTGTGTGCAGTAGAAAAAATGTACAGAGGAATTTATACAATTCTCTGGAAGAAGTTTCTCTAGAGAAACTACTTCCAGAGAATTGTTCTCTTGGCTTTGACTCTGAGAACATCTGCCAGTCCTAAGCTGCGACGTCTCGCTTCCTCTGCGCTGAAACAATGCTCCTCCATTCAGAGAAGAAGATCATGACCACCTAAACAGCAGGTTCAGATATCGTCTCAGACCCTTTGATGCACTTCCATTGCTTTCAGTGGAATTACTTTCTAACAAGGAGAATTATAAATAGACCAGATGCTATTAAAATGTGGGAGATATCTTATGACAGTCCTGTAATAAAAGTCATCACATCGAATAATGGTGGAATGGAAGACACACTTTTCTTTTTTTTAGGACTTTTTGCTTAAAAATGTGAAAGGAATTAAAGCTGAAGATATAATCTAGTTCTTGTAGCTAACGACTGTAGCTTCTGGCTTGGAAACTGGTGCAAATTATTTTAAAGAGTTTGAATCACTGTGGGTGGACGGATTATTAGAAACATCTGTCAATACAATAAACCAACTGACTGACTGCAGTGTTTATCCTCTTTAGCCTCCATGTTTTTGACTTTAAAATTGAATGCTTTATAGTTTCATTACAGTTACATTATGTTACTGATTTGTCTTCTTCTGATCCTGAGTTATTGGCCCCATTTTTGTCAAAGCAAACCTTAATTAAGTATTTGCATAATGTTGGCACAACTTTTTAGTGAAATCATGAAAGGGAAATTGAACTTCAAATAAGCATTAACAACAACAAACAAAAACGTTTTTTTCTTTTTAAAGCATTGCAGACACGTTGCTACTCAACATAACGCAAGGCTTTTCATTCGTATAAAAATAACACACAAAAAATATTTAAATGGTGTGTTGAGTCTTAACCTGTTTGAGATGTACAATTATATATATATAAAAATATCTAAACTATTACAATTATGTTATTTTCCCAATAAGTGAATTCATATCTATGTTTGATATGTCCATAAAGTATTATGTCTTTATTAATCTCTACAGGCGATAAACTGCTGCTATTCAAAAGGACGCCGCCGCTTGGAGACGGGCTCCGATTACTATGGCAACGCAAAAATAACTTGTCGACCAATCACATGCGTCGCCAGGCCGCATTGGTACAAAACTGGACACCTGTATGATCTGCCGCAGATGGACGTTTAAATTATGTTTTAATTTGACCAAACAACGCTTAGTAATGTTTATGTTTAAGTTTTAAATCGTAAAAGGTTTTATCGATCAAGGAGGGACTGTATCGCTCCGCGGCGGTGTACCCGTTCTGGTGGGTCGTGCTTCGGCTCTATAAAGCAGGCGCGTCTGCTCGTACGGTTCAAACCTGATTCCTCAGCGCGGCGGTGTCTGTCTCCCTCACGGTGGATTATGAGGAGGCGTCTGCACGAAGTTAACTTCTCTCTCTGACTTCCAACGCTTCCACGGGACGCTTTAAAGAAGAAAAGGGCGAAACATGTACGTACTATCATGGCTTTCATGTGTTTTTCATGTCGCACTTTGGGAAAGTTGACGTTACGTGAGGAAACACTCGCTGAATTATATCCCCCCCCCCCCCCCCGGAGTTGTTCTAAAACCTAACGGTTAGTAGCGCTGTGACGTCACGGCTGCTGATTTATTGATCATTTGCAACGTAAGGTGCTTCGCTGAATCCATACATGGATTCTTTGCCGTATGGACCAAAGTCCGGTTCCCACTTAACGGTAACGCGTGTTCCTTCCACAACGGCAGCGTAGTGAAAGCCCCGTGACGTTTAACGTTACGCGTGTGTGTTTAACCGAGTAAAGTCACCGGGAGGCTCCGGGCTCGTAAATTTAACGGAGTCGGCGGGCCGCACGCGGCGCTTGACGGCACCTTATGTGACCGGACCGGGTTCTGCTGCGTTAAACCCGGGATTTCTGTCCTCGCAGCTAGCTGGGTGTACTTTTTAAGCTAGCTTGGTGGACTTTTTAAGGTACCTTTGAATCCGCCTCCGCGGTTCTGGAATAAAACGCCTGGCTCGCGCGCCCAACTTGTTCTAGAAGTCTCACGAGCGCTCGCCTGCACGCGCGCGTGTCCGCGTGTAACGGAGCGCGAGCATGTCGTCTCGTGGCTCTGCTGCTGCGAGCTGCGTTTATGAATGTATTTGTCACTTGTGTAAACGTTTGCTCATTGATAAATCTGCTAGTAGTTTTTTTTTTATCCTCTCCGTAACCGCCATGTTCTCTCCCTGTGGCACCTCAGTTGATCTGAAGATGGAAAACCAAGAGGAACCTAAGAGCAGTGTCAGCGTCCTCAGCTGGGAGCAGGTGAGCCGCCTCAACGAGGTGCTGACTGAGGTGGTGCCCGTCCACGGACGGGGTAACTTCCCCACCTTGGAGGTGCGGCTGAAGGACATCGTGGCCCGAGTGCGCTCCCGCCTGGAGCTCAGCGGCATCGCGGTCAAGGACGTCCGGCTCAACGGCTCCACGGCCAGCCACGTGCTGGTGCAGGACGTGGGCTGGAGCTACAAGGACCTGGACGTCATCTTCAGGGTGGACCTGCCGCACGAGGCCGAGTTCAGGCTCATCAAGGACGTGGTGCTGGGCACCCTGCTGGACTTCCTGCCCGAGGGCGTGAACAAGGAGAAGATCACGCCCATGACCCTCAAAGAGGCCTACGTCCAGAAGTTGGTGAAGGTCAACACGGAGCAGGACCGCTGGAGCCTCATCTCCCTCTCCAACAACAACGGCCGCAACGTGGAGCTCAAGTTTGTGGACTCGATACGCCGGCAGTTCGAGTTCAGCGTGGACTCCTTTCAGATCGTGCTGGACTCCATGCTCTCCTACTACGAGCTGGCTCAGGCGCCCATGTCGCCGGCGTTTCACCCGACCGTGAGCGGCGAGAGCGTGTACGGCGACTTCGCCGCGGCTCTGGGCCACCTGAGCGGCAAGCTCATCGCCACCAAGCGGCCCGAGGAGATCCGCGGCGGCGGCCTGCTGAAGTACTGCAACCTGCTGGTGCGGGACTTCCGGCCCGCCAGCGAGGAGGAGCTCAAGGCCCTGGAGCGCTACATGTGCTCCCGCTTCTTCATCGACTTCCCGGACATCGGCGAGCAGCAGCGCAAGGTGGAGGCTTACCTGCAGAGCCACTTCGTCGGCGAGGAGAAAAGCAAGTATGACTACCTCATGATCCTGCGCCGGGTGGTCAACGAGAGCACGGTGTGCCTCATGGGCCACGAGCGGCGGCAGACCCTGCAGCTCATCTCCGTGATGGCCTTCCGCGTGCTGGCGGAGCAGAACGCCATCCCCGACGCCTCCTGCGTCACCTGCTACTACCAGCCGGCGCCGTACGTCCGGGACCACAACTTCAGCAACTACTACGTGGCCAACCAGAACATTCCCACGTGGCTGCCGTGTAACTGACGGCGCCGCAGAGGGGGCGGAGGTGCTGCCGCCGCTTTTGACAAGAGGGATTAAAATAAAAATCTTTCCCCTCCCCCCCCCCTCTCACACGTGATTGAAAAGTACCGAGGCAGAAGACGCTTGGCGCCTCTCTCCGGGGGCGTCGAGGTCATCGAAGAGAGCTAATTTTAAGTGTTAACATTATTTCTTATTTCTCATCGCATTTGTTTTCCCTCTATTACGGAGTTTTGTGCCTTAACCTCCAGGTGTTAACCCCCCTACCCAAATTATGCAAATATATGCTATATTTTGCAAAAAAAGGGAATATAATGTGATGGCCTCAAATTTGTTTTCCCCCTTTCTGTGACAAAAAAAACTATGTGAAAAGGCAGAAAAATGTGTAAAATACAGAAAAATAGTATTATTGGGGAAGAGGTAATATTAAAAAAAAAAAAAACACGTTATTCACTGGTGACCGGGGAGAAGGTGGCACTAATAGTGTGTGTGGGGGGGGGGGGGGGGGGGTGTAAATGTTGACATGTACACACTCAGGGTCCCCTGTACATGCCGGTCAGTGCCTGTAAACAATGCAAGAAAATATGCATACTTTTATTTTCCCACTCGTGGTGTTGGACAAACCGCCCCGGTACACTACACCGTCCCTTCAGCAGATGGTTTAGCCCTCTGGTGGACTTGGGGGGGGCTACAGAGTGTCTGAGGAGTTTATTTGTGGGTGGGTGTTTTTTTTAAGCTTCTGGCATTGTGGGACAAGTAATACTGCAGGGCGCCGACCTGTTGGGACGCACGTCAGACTGGACTCGTTCGCCCGGAGAGAGCGAGCAGACCCGGAGTCCTGGAGGGGACTATGCCCTTAAAAGGAGCAGCACGTGTCGTCGTCCTCCCCCCCCCCCCCCCCAGGGGTCGTCCCTTCTCAGAACCATTGCAGGCTCGAGCGGCAGCTCTGAAACGGCTCAACTACAGCCTGTCTATAATTATCACTTCTTTGGGGAGGGGGGGGAACAATAATCACATGTGTGGACTGATGTCACTTCCTGTCATCGTGCGAACCCCTTTTGTGGGCATCTGAGTCCAACTGGCAGGTTGAGAGGAACGCCACTTTGATGCCAGCCCCCCCCCCCCCCCCCCCCACCCCCCCAAGCCTATTAATTACGTCTCTATCCAGGCCGCCGTGAGCATTCCAGCAGACGGCGTCTGAAGAAGCTGCTGTTCAACTTATGTAAGTGGCCCCCAGTCTCTCCCTCGATGCAGCAGCCGCTTATCTGCCCCCCCCCCCCACTCCTTCTTAGAAAACATGTCAGGTGGACGGTCAGTGTGGCCGCCCCTGTGGGTCATAGCGCCCTGTGGGGGGGGGGGGGCGGCATGCTCTGCTGCATGTCACCAGCAGCTTAAGTGCCTTTTTTAAAGGGTTTGCTTTAGTTTTAGTTGAAACGCGTCCTTCCTGTCACTTCTTCTGACTCCTCTGGCGGCCATGTTGACTTCAGTCTGACCCAGATGCCTCTTTTCAAATATTCTTAAGTTGTGAAATCAATCCCCCCCTTTTTTTATTTTATTGAATGTACTGCTCGGCTCCAACAAAAGTGTTCATGCTGACACTTTGGTCCTCATCCAGACCAAAACGATACCGAAGCGGTGCACTGACGTAGCGGGGGGGGGGGGGGGTCATCCAGCAGAGACCCCTGTATTAATGGATGCACTTTAAGAGGCCTTTTTTTTTTTTTTTTTTTTACTCCTGGGGCCGGATGTAAAGGAGCTAATGTGGTTCTCAGGGACATTTGTGTGTGTTTTCTTTTTGCCCCCCCCCATGTGTTGAGCGTGACGCTCTTCTTACCCAGACTGCAGCATCTTATTGCAGGAGACTCCTCGTGCTCTGAAACCCGTCCTCTCGTATGTGATCATGTGATCATGGAACATGGATTTTGTTTAATTACTTTAGGGAACAGCAGCCCAGAATCTCGAATCATTCCCGTTAGTTTGTCCTCTGAGTGATGATGAATCGGAGCACGTAGACGTCTAGTCCCCCCCCCCCCCCCCACTCCATTTATTTTTTTGATATCGCTCCCTTAAAAACGTAGTAACCAAGGACCACGCTGCGTTGGTCTGGATGGTTGTGAGTCCTCTGTGCCTGGTGTGTTTGTGTTGACCGTGTGCCTGTTGGATTAGAGCCGGGGGGGGGGGGCTAAATGCGCTGAATCATCACGCAAAAACACTTTAGTGAAGGAAGAATAAAGGACAAAGTGTACTTTCCTTTTTGCTCTGCTGTAACCTCAGTATGGATCCCGCTCTTCGCCTTTTGATCGTGTCCCACTTTGGGTCTTTGTTTAATCGGTGCAGCGTGTTCAGTTTCTTTTCTAAATTGACACCTGTAGATGTATTCTTTGCTGGCGGGGGAGGGGGTGGGCAGAGATACCGTTGGATAAGATAATCGGTGATGCCTTATCAAGTCTTTGATATCCTACAGCTTCCTATCTGGAGGTGATGTTTGCAGCAGATTGTGCGTGTGTGTGAGTGTTGGTGTAAAATAAAAATTAAAAAAAAAAAACAAGAGTTGGGTAAAATATGAAATGTGTCGCACTATATATAATATATATTTTTGAAATGGTTGCTTTTGTCGGCTTTGATTGTGACTAAGAGTCTGATGGTTACAGCCATTATTCTATTTGATTTTTCAGTACTTTTACCTCACTTGAGTTTTTCCTTCTTGGACTGAAATGGGCATGTACATCAGGACAAAACATGAATAAAGTATTAAATGCAAAGCCACAGTCTGCTGTTTCTGTTCTGTTAAACGTTTACGGCCAAAATAACTTTTAGCTCGACCTTTTTCTCCACTAAAATGCTTTTATTTCTTAATAGTTCAACTTGTGCTTCTTGCCAAATACTTTTAGAACAACAATTTCACTTGGTTTCTAACTTTATGTCGTTGATGCTGCTGAAGCGATTGGAAAAGAGAACAAAGTCTACTAATGTTTTCTGTTGATGTTAAAGTCCTCGTCGTGACCTCATGAGCTGGAGGTCACCGATGCAGACTGTCAGTTCAGTGCGGAGCTGCGTCGCCATGGGAACCAGAGCAGCAGGGCAAATAGAAGCTTTAATACAACAGACTCCATAAACGGAGCCAAGTACACAGCAACATCCTGAAGAAGACACAAGCTGAGCAGGACCTGTTAGGGGGGGGGGCACTTCTTTAGTGTGTCTGTAGACGTTGTGTCTTCAGGTCATTAACACCTTTTGTAGCTGCCGTCTTATCTATTGAGTAGCTGCTTCCTGTCCTCGTTTAGCCCCTCTTCGTAGTTGTGTGTCTCTTCTGGTCTTCGTCACTCTCTGTATCCCCTACGTGTCGGATCCTTTTGCCCCCCCCCTCCCCCCCAAACCGCTGACCATTACCCTTTCGGAGCTTTTTCCCCTGTGCCTCGTTCCATGTGTGAAGAACACCAGAGGAATCCGGCATCTTCTGATCTTTGCGTCTCACTGAGTCAACGAGCTTAATGCAACAGAATTACAAATATGGAAACATGAGATTCAAACTGTTCCTCTTGTAATGGGGGGGGGGGCGTGCTGTCAGAGGAGATCTGGTGGCTCTTCACAGGCTCCTCTTATCTCCGACGTCACTGTTGCTCAGGTGGGCGGTTGTGCTGTTTGCTGTGAACGTTCTGGGTGTAAAAAGGCAAACTTCCCCTCTGGGGCCTGCTGCCCCTCCCTCGCTGGCAGCCTGGTTCTTTTGGCATCGCAGAGTCCTTTTTCAGCCCTTTTCAGACTGCTTCCTCCTTCCTTCTTTGTGTTTGCTGCTCGCCGCTGGTTTTGTGTCTTGTTGATAAATGTTTCTGAGTTGCTCACGTTGGTCTCTTGCTCTCGTTGAGCTGTCACCTGTTCAAGTGTCTCTGAAATGACTCGTTTCCTGAGAATCAACGGTGTCAGAGTAAAGAAACGATGACTGGTTTCACAACCTCGACCACACACACACACACACACACGCACACACACACGCAGCGCTGTCCTCTTCTACATAGGCCCGTCAACACAGGGAGGGGTCACACACCTGCCACATGGATTCTGAGGTGTGATGCATTTTTTAAGAAAAATCAAATGCGAGTAATATAAAGTTCCCGCAATTAGCTCTGTTAATTGTGTTTATTGTGTTGATGAAACGTAACTAGATGTTATCTGCAGGGGGGCGATTTATTAGTCTGCTGAGGGGTAGATTAGCACGTTGAGTCACAACAACGCTGGAAAGGACAACGCAACGACAATGAGAGTAGAAAGACACACAAAAAGACACAACCAGGGTACAAAGACTGAAACAACTGCGAGGTAAAAATAAACCACAAGGAAATCCAAAGAACTACAAAGTGTCCCAAATGAGCAGCAAAGAAACCCTGTCAAATCACACATCATCATAATTATTATATAATAATACTACAAAGGGTACAAGTTGTTTTGCTCTTCTGAAAAAGGATCTCGTTTGTTGGGCAATTCACATTTGGAGGAGCTTTCCTGTCCTGGGGGGGCCTCGGGGCGGATCAATTAGTGCTTGGCTCTGCTGATCGGGGGCCACGGCGCCTCCGAGGGCAACGCGCCGTGGCCCCCGCAGCACCTGTTCTCTCTTTGCTGCTGATTGCGCGTTCCGTGTGTTTTATTTGTTCGTGCTGAAGATAACCAGCGGAAACTAGAGCCAAAGTCTCTGATACCAACCCGAAGGAGGACCAGCTTCATAAAATAAGACCATGAGGTTCTAATGGAGCCATTTGGAAATGTAGAGAGCTGCACCCCCCCACCCCCCTTGGAGCCTCCGCCAAGCCCGAAGCCCGTGAGAAGAGTGGCAGCTCGGGCAAACTGTCCCCCGCGTCTCAGGAATCAACAAAGCTGCTCAAACATCCCCCTCCTCCCCCCCCAGAGGAGGGCCCGAGAAACAGGTGATGGGCGGAGAGCTGAGGACCGACCTGTGGCCGAAACAGAGAAAGACAGAAAAACAAATTCTGCATGTTTTCAAGTATCTTTCTACGCACCACTGAGTTGTTTCCCAGCAATACTGAAGGCAATAAAAACCCCAGCAGACACACACACACACACACACACACACACACACACAGACCAGTGGACGGGCCAATCAAACGCTACCAAGAGATGCAAAGAGACGCATCGTTTCCAACGTAGAGAAAAAAAAAGGGACCAAAGGAGACTCAAATCAATCAGCGATGTTTGTGTATTAACACATAGTCGGGGGGGGGGGGGGGGGGGGTCACACACACTTTACATGATACAGTGTGTTAGTGTTTTAGTGGAGGTAGAGTCTGAAGATGTAAAGGCTCTCTGTGGTCCTGATGTCATCACAGAGCTCCTTCCACCATTTAGGAGCAGGACAGCAAAGAGTCGTGATCTAGTCGAGTGTTTTGCTCTCAGTGAGGGAGGAACAAGCAGCTTGATGTTGGGATGGAGGGTTTGACCATGTCCTGGATGGAGACTGGACCCCATCCATTCACAGCATGCTACGTTCTGCTGCAGGTCTTTTGTAGGAGCGGATGTGCAGTGACGCAACTGGACCTGAACCCAAAGAGAGGGTGAGCTCCTGTACAGGAAAGGACGTTTGTGTGTCTGTCCAGGGTCCCATTGTCTCCCTGTCTCCCCGTGCACACACACACACACACACACACCCTCTATTGATCGATGTAGGACCCACATCCGCGGCCCCTCGGTGGGTCGGCTTGCCTTCGCTCCTGAGGACGCCCTCGTACATCTTCCCACCAGATGGACCACGTGACACGTGTGTGTGTGTGTGTGTGTGTGTGTCAGCCTGAAGTCGCTGCTCTGACTTGCTGGTTCCCATCACATTCCTCTGATCGGCTTCCAGGAGGCGGAGGAACCACACGGTGACGCCACGGCGGAGGTCATGTGAGGTCGCGGTTTAAATGAGGCCGTGTGTAATGTCCCCTGCACCACCAGGACACACCTTCCAGTTGGACAGATTCAAAGTTCAAATCGTACCTACGTTAATATGGAAATTGTACTTCTGGATTGACAGATGTGCCCCGCCTCCTCAGTCCAAAAAATGTAGGCGCAATTATAGAATGTAATTAATGAAAAAACAACAAGCGTCCAGGCAGCAAAGAGCTCCGAATGATTCCTCCCATCAGACACAGCTCACACAGGAAGTGAGAAGCTCCGTTATTTATCATCACAACCATGGTGTCCTTCTTCAAAGCTGTCACGTCTCCCTCGACGCACATGAAAGGAAAGCTCAACTTGGTGCAGAGGTTTGAGTGGCATCATCCTCATTTCATCGCAGCAGGTCGCCATGCAAAGACACACAATACAACCAAGCAATAAACGTTACACGCGCTTTGCATGTTCTTTTCACACCGATCGGTCATGTGACTGTCAGAGAAACACACCTGCTCATATATTTATATACATATATATATATATATATATATATTTAATTGTTGCGTTGTTGACGTATGCAGAGGGAGGGAGTCGACATGTAGCCGCGTATCAGCAGGCCACAGGCGTACTTTGTAGCGCTGTTATCAGTACGCTGCTTTATCTGCTGCGCTGATGCACATCTACACGTCTCGCGTGTCCGATGCACGAGTCTCGAGCTGAGAGAAGACGCCGCGTGGACCCACAACACACGTCTCTCAGCATCGGAGACACTGGAGGGGATAGTAGTAGTAATAGTAGTGACCAGCAGGGGGCGACTCCTCTGCTCCCATAGACGTCTATGAGGAAATGACTCTACTTCTCTCTTGATTTCTTCCCTCAGTAAACATTGTAAACATGACTTTATGGTCTCAGTCTCTAGTTCCAAGTCTTCTTCAATGCAGCATGATGTTAGGGGATACTTTAGGGCGGGGCTACACGCTGATTGACAGCTCTTTAGTAGACCAAACAGGGAAGCGACGTGGCTTATGGACCGATCCCCGTGTGTTTCTTTTCTGATAACAGACCACGGACCGTTTTTGATTGCGTTGATCATCTGGAAAAGGGTCCCGTGGCTCGAGGGCGTCCTCGATCCCGTCTAATCGTGAGCTTCAAAGGACACGTTGAGTCCAACAGACATGAGCTCATTGCTGCCATAGGAGAAAAAAAACCTCTTTGCCTCCACACATGGAATCAGACAGTGTGCTTAAAAGTTTTGTTTTTGTGTTGGGTTGGAAGTCTGCATCTCATCTGATGCCGTTCAGCTGCTCACTCGTGAGCTGGATTGTGCGAATGTGGGAACCTTCTGTTGTACGAGGGGCCGGCGAAGCGTCCATGTGACCATGTGACTCCCAGCACTCTCCTCCCTGCAGATGGTTCCGCTCTCTGGAGTCACGGGGTCTCTGCAGGTGTGCAAAGGTCTCTCATCCTCATTTCTCAATGCTGGCTTAAGAAGGCGCCTGATTGCTTGTGTCCCTTGAGCAGCTGAGGACACGCAGGGAGGGGGGGGGGGGGGTCCATGAAAGATGGATTGTCCCTTTAATCCAGGTAGAACCAAAAGGGAGATTAAAGAGCCGAGCAGGAGGTCAGCGGGACGAGCAGGTGAAGAGACGGCAGGTGGGAGGGGCTTTTAAGAGGTGTGAAGGGGGGGGGGGGGAGTCTCCGGGTTAGATGTCAGTCCTCCAGCATGAAGATGCCAAAGATATAAAGATTTTTTAAGAGAAGTAAAACCACTTTGGTGAAAGCATCTGAACTAAAAGCCACATATTTAAGTTATTCAATTCAATTTAATTCATTTTATTTTGTAGATTAAAAATGTGCCTCAGTGGCGTTTAAAGGATCATGAAAAGGTAGAAAATAGAAAGTATTTCATATGTTACATGATGTCATATGTGACGGTACAATGTCACAGTACAGCATGTCACCACATGTCATCACGTCTCCACACGTCATCACATGTCCCCACACGTCTCCACACGTCATCACACGTCTCCACACGTCATCACATGTCTCCACACGTCTCCCCACGTCATCACATGTCTCCACACGTCATCACATGTCTCCACACGTCTCCACACGTCATCACATGTCTCCACATGTCTCCACACGTCATCACATGTCTCCACATGTCAGCCCATTCAGGAGAACCTGCTCAGCAGCATTCCTTTGGGAAGATCTTCTCTGATCACATTCCTCGGTCCTGTTTTTGTTGTTGTTTCCTTTTCTTTGTTTACAGCACAACATCCATTCAGCACTTTAAGGATCATCCCAGCCAACTTCAGGCGAGAGACGGGGTACACCTTGGATCAGTCGCGAATATATATATATATAAATATCACATAAAGGAAGTCATAGTCAAGAAGTATGTATGGGTTTGAACTGCATCTGGATGAACACAGCAGCAGTTCTATTGTATATATATTTGTAAATACATATATATGCATATGTTGTGACATCAGTGACCTTGAGGCCTCTCGGACATTTTAAAGTAAACGCCGGTTTCCTCAGAAGCTCTTTGGAGACCTTTTTTTATGATTTCCTTTGTTGCACCGGAGCTCAGAGAAGACGTAGAACACGTTATAATAAATAAATACAGAACACAACATAGCGGCCCATCTGGTTTTATTGCTGAAGTCGCTGGGTTTCCAGATGTTTGGTTCCTGCTGTTCAGCTGGACTTGGTGACCTTTGACCTTGAAACCAGAGCACAGATTTGTGAATGAACCTCAGGTGCAACTGCAGCCCGAATAGAACAAACGTGACGTTGGTTTGAAGAATAGAAAGATGCAAATGATTTACTTCTCAAAAGATATAATAATCCAGAAACTTAAGTTTTAATGAGTAAACAAACAGGAAATTAAAAACACAGATGAAAATCATTTTAATGTTATATATATATATATAATCTTGAAATCATAAAAAAAAAGAAAATAGTGTAAATAGAGATTAATTCAAGTCAAAGTGTGGCTCTATTTTCGTACATTCCCACATATTCAGATTGTTTTTGTTCTCCCAAAAATCAACAGCTGCATTCATAACAATGTAGAGAAGGACCTTCTACTCCACCTGGAATCATCTCAACCTGTGAAGAAGTTCACCCCCAGAGGCACAGAACACCCCCAAATCTAAGAGCACGTGCCCCCTGTGGGGCGGATGGTTCACAGGGTTTCTGTCTGGCTGGCTGGCTCTGATGAATAGTTATGAGTAAACATATGAGCCAGCATCTCACAGGGTGTGACATCAATGGACAAAAGACAAAGAGTAAGGAGGGACAGTATTGATTGTAATTGTTATTTGTAGCTTCAGGCGGATCCCCCCCCCCCCCCCCCGCGTGAAGAGATTCATTCAGGTTCACGTGTTGCTTTATTCTTTGTTTGAACAAACATCTTCATGAAGCTCATCTTTGTGCAGAAAGACACAAAAACTAACTGCAGGGACTCGTCCTGTTGATTGACACATGTTTTTAGTGGTAAACCTTGAACATTAGTGACCCAAACGGTGAGGAAAGTCAAACCTCATTTAAGTGAATACAGGAACGTTGTGTTGCCTCCTCACAGCGCTCACCACTAGTGTGTCCACCCCCCCCCCCCGGCCTGCTTCCAGTCTTTATGCTAGGCTAAGCTACGCTATTTAGCGCCCGTGTACGTGAGGGGGATCAATATTCTCAGCAAACAAGTCTTCGTTAAAAAAAGTACAAGTATTTCATTAAGTTGCAACATGGATAAATACGACTTTGTGATATAAAATGTGAATGTGAACGATACGGAGGACGAGGCAAGAAGCTCAAGCGCCGGATGGTGTAAAAAAGACCCAGCAGACATCCAGAACCACGTCGTCTCATCTTCATATTTAGGGGTGTGTGAGGGTCAGTGAGAAGCCTTCCTTAATCCAGAAACCATCAGCAGGTCCACAAATAGCCTGAGGCCAGAGAGAGCCTGAGACTGATGTATAGAGTCCCGCCCCCCCCCCCCCCCCCCCCCCCCCCCCATGAAGGTTCAGAGCCTTTAGGAGGTCAGGAGTTCACTGCCAGAGGGGCCCGTAGAGAAGGTCCCAGCATCCCGTCACAGGCTGGAGGACGGGGGGCGACGGTACGGTCCGTTCACCTGCAGAGAGGGAGAGTCTTTGAACGCATCGTGTGTGAAAGAGGCCACATGTATTCATCCTGTAAAATAAACCTTTTGTTTTAACTAATAACAAATGCAGGATTTCATGGAATATGACACATTAATGTAGATTAAAAAAACAGCTGACTGGATGTAAAAGAGTTCCACCCTCCATTAGCACTGTAACAGTGACATGTGAGGAGGAGCCCGCCCCCCCTCCGGGGCCAATCAGGGACAAGAGTGTCACAGCGGTGACATAATTACTCTCCAACAGGTTGATAATTAATCGGTGGCAGGTGAACTGTGGCTATAAATATGTTATAAATAAAACACCTCACCTATTCTGACAGGGACAACAGTGGTGTTGAAGTAATCACAGTTATTAATCGGTCACCGTGGCAACAACACCAAAGAAACTAAATATTCAGCGGACAGAACAAGGTGTTTTGTCCTGTTTTTGTCCCCCTTTGAATGGAAGCCTTTCACTTGTTTTTTTATCTTTTCAACCCAACGTTCCAGGAGGAACACGAGTTCACAGGTAACTCGAGCTCACCTGCTCTTCTCTCACGCCGCTTATTAGTGTTGTATAACACACACACACACACACACACCTTTCCATTAAAGGACCATAAACCCAAGCGGACAATTACAATGTTACTAAAGATGCAAATTGATAAATTAATATTCATATTTTTGACCAACTCCAGTTCAGAAAAGCAAGGTCCGATGTGCGATGCAAGGCTGATGTGTTAAAGCTGCATCCTGTGTAGTGACCAGCAGGGGGCGACTCTTCTGCTCCCATAGACATCTATGAGGAAATGACCCTACTTCTCTCTTGCTTTATTCCCTCAGTAAACATTGTAAACATGAGTTTATGGTCTCAGTCTCTAGTTTCAAGTCTTCTTCAATACAGCATGATGTTCATTTAGTGAATTACGGTCCATGTCAAACAGACCATAAAGTAGATTAGGATTCAGGGCGGGGCTTACTGTCTCTCTACCAGAGACGTGTACCTCTTGACCTCATCAGTCCAAATATGGTCGCTTCCTGTTCAATGGTTTCAAACAGCGTGATGAGAGGGTCTCCGCATCGTTCTCCTAGTGGACGACGGCATGAATCTTACCCGGGCGTCGTACTCCAGCACAAACGGAGGAATGTCGATCTGCTCGGGTTTGATGCAGGTGAAGAGCTGCTGCAGGTTGTCCAGGTAGCGCACCTTGTCCTTCATCCCCGACACGCTGAAGGTGGTGAAGAACCACGTGGACACCTGGAGAGACGAGAGGGCGGGTTACCGAGGAGAAGGTTCCAGTAAACGGCAAAGCACCTAATCATAGGAACCTACAGTTTGACCCATTCTGGGACAGTCACTCCCTGATTGTTGCAGGTTTGCTGTGTTTTGTTGCACAATGAGATTTAATTAGTTACATAATTCAACAAACCAATTATTGTAAAAAAAAAAAATTAAAAAATATTTTTAAAAAAATCATATAAAAGGATTTGCTTAAAGTGGAACAAAGGTTTGCAAACACTTTAATGGTAGAACATGTTCATGAGCCGCCTCCACCACAGCAAAGTCTTAAAATACATTCTAATATTTGACTTCAGGCGGTTTTCATACGTCGTGCGCTGATGAATGTTCCCACATTGACAACATCACCGAAGCTAAACCGGAATAACGAATTCACCCACCCAAAAGTGGGCGGGGCCACATGAGCCAAAGGAAACATACGAGCGGTGCGCTTACCTTCGAGCGAAATGATGGATGCACGAAGTAGAAGGCCTTCAAGTTCTTCTTAAACCTGCAACACATAAAAAGACAACACCTGGAGTCACAGGCATCAAATCCTCTGCAGCGTGACGTCATCTAGGCTCTGCCTGCTGCTGGACCTTCATCCTCCAGCCCACAGACATGGCGCCGGCCCGTGAACTAGTTAATCTGCTAGTAGAGACCATGGGAGGATGAGGAGCTGCGTCGCTGATGGGGGGGCTGGAGGGGGGGGTTCCCCTCTTGCCATGAAAAAGGGGAAGTTGAAGGACACGTTCATCTGTGAACAGGACGCCGTTGGTGTGGCGAGAGTGAGCGAACGAGTCGACGGAGAGAAGCGTGGGGGGGGGGGGGGTTGAAAGGTGGCGACGGAGTTCCCCGCTGACGCAGAGCGCGATTACCAGGAAGGGCAAACGTTTCCCTTCACGTGGTACAAGTTCATCACAGACTTGTGGTTCCTGCAGCCTGGAAACCACGCTGAATGGAACCCGGTTTGTTAAATGTGAATATTTGTGTGCAGGAGGTAACGACACGGGTCTTTAGCCTCTTTAGCTTATTGTAGGATTCACCTCTCACTTCCCCCCTTCACGCTGCTGGGCTCTTTTTAGCCTATAAACAAGCTTATCTGTACTTTTCACTACGCATGATAAATAACGGGGTCTCCCCCCGCCGCCCCTCCCCAACGGTCGTTCTTTCACTTAAATTGACCTCACAGCCGATACATCATCAAACAAAAGCGCTTCGCAGCTGGTTTTTCTTTCCCAGATGCAGCAACCCGGCGGCCTCGTGAACTCTGTTCTGTTCCAACGACGAAATCAAAGGCGTAGCGTTGCTTATGTTTGATACGCGGTTCTGGCTGTTAAAGAGCGGAGAATTCCAGCGTGGGACATGACGACTGAAGTGGGGGGGGGGGGCAACTAGAGCGGAGCATTCACATTTCCAACATGTGGTGCTTTCTTCCAAAATGACAACATGTAAAAGTATGGCGCTGGAGGTTTGGACCATCGGACCTCTTGTGTGTAACTGAGGTTCTGCGAGTGCGAGAAGGAGCGTCGCAGGAGGAGGGAGGCGACGTGACACATTTTACACACAGACACCGGAATAAACCCGCTCTTCACTGTGCACAGCCAGGGTAGAGACCTGTCAATCAGGACCGGAGGTTAGCGCCTGGACAGCAGGAGCACGGACCGAGTATCTGACAGGGAGAGCGGGCTGAATTACGGCGCTCAGCGCGTCGGACTGACTTGGCGTCCACGATGTCGTGGAGGTTCTTGAGGAAGTCGGCGTCCAGGTGGTTGCGCTCCCCGGTCAGCGTGTGGAAGTAGACCATCACGTACTCCTTTGCCGTGATGTGGTCCATGACGTGGATGAAGTACAGCAGCGCCTG
Source organism: Pungitius pungitius (assembly GCF_949316345.1). Classification (NCBI taxonomy): domain Eukaryota; kingdom Metazoa; phylum Chordata; class Actinopteri; order Perciformes; family Gasterosteidae; genus Pungitius; species Pungitius pungitius. The sequence goes on from NC_084909.1 coordinate 3,374,091, forward strand.
CAGGCCCACGCACGCCAAGCATCAGAACACACGGACCGACACACAGACCCCCCCACGCGCCCCGAATGTCGGACGCAGCGTCAGCGTTTTATTTTGACCTTTTCAACGTCGATGGCGGTCACCGGGATGTTCCGTCCCACCAGGACCATCACTGTCCTGCCACACATGTCCACACCTGGGGGGACACACAGAATGAGACGTTAAGGTTTCACTGTGGGCTGAGAACTTCTGTACAGAATATTACTTATTATTATGAATGCGTTCCATGATAGCCACATCTTATTTGAGTTGAAATGAGACATAAAACCTGCAACCGGTCGTTGATTAAGTCCCTTTAATTATCGCCTTCATGATCAGTAAAATTCTTTGGTTTATGCTACACACACGTTTTCGTTTTTTGAGCTTGGATTGAACAAAACGACGTGAACTTGTGTCATTTCTTAAAAGCCTTTAATTGAAGCCTTTGTTCAATTCAGCAAATATCTTAGTCGTCACGTTGGTGAATTCCAGAAAGAAGCCTTTGATGTGTCCGCGTCTAGTTCACCGCGTCGCTTTAAAAAGAAAAACCGTTGACACAAAGGAAAGTGGCAACTTGTCGTCGCCATGACGACGGCTCCTCCCCATTGTCGGCTTCCTTCTTTTATTCTCACCTTGCTGTTTTATATCTTCATTTATTTGTCATTAGAATCTAATCCTTTCCCTTCATGAAAACAAACATCCTTTATCATGTTTGTTTTTCTTTTTTTACACTTGGTTCTTTGATCGCACACATGTTTCCGTTGGGTTTCCGTGCCTTGGAACATTCTGTTCCCGGGTTGAACTCTAGTTCTGATTCAAACAATATTTCATCGCCAATTCGTTTCTTACATCGGAAACAAAAGACAAGCTACAAATCTTTCCTGAAAAACCACGAGAACAGAAATACTCACATTCTGCGCTCTGGATTGTTGTTAAACACCATTTATGTTCTAATTTGAGAAGACTTTTTTAGTCTGACTTCTCTTAATGAACCTCCAGCACTTCCCACATCCAGAGGGGGATGAAGCTGTGAGGTATGGTGATTTAAGAGCTCCTGAAGGACACTTCTGGATCAGAGTGACAACAAACTCATTGAAAGAGCACTTTAGTCACATGACCGAGGTGACAAAGACCCTACAGGTGGAGAGTAGAAATCTACATGAAACTTCACCAGTTCGTCACTAGAAGTCAGAGACAAAGCAAAAAGAATGTATATTGAGAGGTTTTCTTTTCACCGAATTGAACCGTGCATCAAACAACGTGTTTGCCCATTTGAGCAAACTGACCTTTGACCCCCTGGAACAGAATCACTAAACCGTTGAGCAACGTGGGCCCCCGTGCGTGGGAGAAAGCGACTCTTTAACCCCCCCGTGGTCTCACGCGTACCGGTTTGATACAGGGCCTTCAGCGCGGCGACGTCCGACAGATCCTCGGCCCTCGCGCGGCACAACCAGCGCCCGTAGCTGCAGGGGAGGGACACAGAGCCTCAGCTGATGGTTCATGGTGTCAGAAAACATTTCATCCCCCCCCCCCCACACACACACACACACACACACACACACACACACACACACACACACTTACTTCCTCTGGTGTTGTTTCAAGATGGCCGCCTCTGACATCTGGCCTTGCAGGATCAGTTTCCGCTCTTTGTCCACGTCACCCTCCATCCGGGCAAAGGCGTGGTTGCCCACCTGACCGAGGTCCGACCGGAGACTCTCCTCTTCAGAATCCTCTACACACACACACACACACACACAGACAGACAGACAGACAGACTTTTGATTGACATCTATGGCTGCAACATATTCATTCCGAACAGGACCAAACGAACCGGTCATTGCTCCCGGTTTGGTCCTCATTTATTTCACTGCTGCTAAATGATCTGCGATCTATTTGACTTTGTAATTCAAGTCTTCTTGTTTCTCGCCCCCAAAAAAAGACCACCCGGACGTCCGCACAGCGCCTCCACATCCAAAAGGGGCTGCGTGTTGTTATTGGGTTTCACTCACAGGCGGCGCTGCTCGCTTCGTCAGTGGAGGCCGGGCCCTCGAAGCCCAGTAACACGAGGGAGCCTCTTTCTCCGAACAGAAACATGTAGGACAAAAGCGTCCTTTTCCGTCTTTGCCCGTTTTATCTCCACGGAACGGAGCCAAGTGCACATGGAGGCATGAAAGGCTTTTTACTCTTCCCACACACTGGATATGAGAAGTGGGCGAAGTCGACCTGAAGTCATCTACTGCTTTGTGGAGGGATGATTGGATACCTGTCAATCAGCGTGTAGCCCCGCCCTGAAGCATCCCCTGCTTTATGGTCTGTTTGAGTGGACCATCATTCACTAAATGAACATTGTGTCGTGTTAAAGAAACTAGAGACCGAGACCGTAAACTCATGTTTACAATGTTTACTGAGGGAATAAATCAAGAGAGAAGTAGAGTCATTTCCTCATAGACTTCTATACTTAAAAAAACGGTTTAGACAAATACAAACGTAAAAAAAAATTGGGGCTTTTGTTACAGGTATAAAAACGTTTTTTGCTTTACTGCTTCCTTTAATTTAAAGAGGTCCATTGCCTTGAATGTGGCGCCATCTAGTGGTGAAGTTTCAAACCTCTCGACTGGACGGACTGGTGGGTAAACGGTGACTGACTGGTGATTTGATTTGTATTTGGAACTCTGTGTAAGAATGTCTCATAAACTGTGAAAGAACAACAAAGGCTGCTGGTGAGGGAGTCAGGACATGATGGAGATAATTAAATAATAAATGACTCTTGTGTGATTAATTAAACCTCTTAGTTAATTAATTAAATTATTACCAACCACCCCCCCAAAAAAAAACAATAAAACATGCTTCCTTAAATAAAAGAGCTGCCATGTGAAGCATCTTTCCTAATGGGCGGATATATAAATATAAAATAAAAGGTGCGAGTACCTTCCAGGGTGCCGGGTTTCTCTGCGATGCGGATCTGTCTCTCCGGGACGACGGGCTCCCCCTCAGAGTTGCCGATGTCGGCCGGGAGGAGAGGGAGGAAGGCCTTCTCCTCCTCCTCAGAGCGAGGGTAGTACAGAGGGAGGAGCTTCCTGTACACCGGCTGACACACACACACGCACACAAAATAGAGTCATGCTAATGTGCAAACATACAAAAAGATCAACAAGTCAAAGGTAGAATATTGTATCCAAATATGTAATTCAAACACATATATCCTGATGTGCAGTTTTAGGGAATCGGGACACAAACCTCCTCCGTGTCCGACACGGCGAACACAACGGCCTCCAGGCAGTTCCCGTGATTCTCCAAGAACCTGCGCACCGTTCCTGTTAACGCACACACACACACGTTACCCGGCATGTTAACACAATTAAAACAACATCGATCATGAAATGCCGCGAGTTCCAAAAGTCAGACAATCCCAATACGACAAACCCGCCGCGCCGTGACATCACTGATTTATGATTCTCGTGGCTTTGGAGAAGGTGTGGATGACAGCTCCTGAGTGCGTGCGTGTGTCCAACCGGATTGTGGAGTCGTTTGTGTGCGTTAGTCAGTCCCACACACTCAGTGTGTGTTGTGTGCCAAAAAGGGAGTGTGTCTTACTGAAGGCGATGTGCGTGGCGTCCTCCAGCGGGTATCCTCTTTTGGTCGTGCTCACCACACAGAAGCCGACAGACGCCATCGACTGCTCTCTGAGGGAAGGGAAAGAAGAAAAAGCTTCTCACACGCAAACCTCCAAAGACAGAGAAACTTCCCCGCTTGATTCGTAGATTAAAACTGTTTGTCTATTCAACATGTAAATAAAGCCATCGAAATAAGCAACCTTTGGTGAATTTAGGAGACACCAAGAGACCTAAATTCACCAAAGTAGTGCAAAAAGCCCCTGGAAGTTTATTCTGGGATGTTTTAATTCCACCAGTGTGAAAGAAGTCCTTCATAAACAGAGCATTTGCGGCCGGTGGGTTCTGGTGGGTTCTGGTGGGTTCTTACGCGGCCAGCTGCATGGTGTTCCTGTAGCAGCTGTACAGCGAGCTCTCCGCCGCCGTGCGGTACTTGGATTTGAACTTGGGCCCCACCGTGTGGACGATGAACCGAGCCGCCAGGTTGAAGCCTTTGGTCAGCTTGGCCTCTCCGGTCCGACACCCTGCAGGAGGACACCAAACAAATAAAAGAAAAAAAATATTTACGAAGATTTCTTTTGAAAAGGAGCCAGTAGAATTAAATCACTAAAACTTTTCTCAAAAAGTATCCTGATGCATTTCCTAACTCCGCCTCCTTCGTTCTAACCCCGCCCCCGACTCCGCCCCCGCACCTTTGAGTTTGAGCAGCTCGTCCCGGAGCTCGGGTCCGGCCTGCTGGTGCACGCTGTCGGAGACGGGGTTCTTGTCGCTCAGCGACTCGTTGCTGGTGTTCACGATGGCGGTGCAGTTCAGCAGCGCGATGTCACCTCGGCTGCAAAAAGAAGAAGAAACACCCTGATTTCTAATGTTTGGCTTCCATGCACCTTTTGAGGCTGTTCATGATTCTTATACAATAGTTTTATGTTCACAGTCTTGTGTTTTTTCACTCTCTTGAAGATCGGGAAGTCTATGCAGAGAAAACAAATGCAAATTCCATCATATTTAAATTGGATTTCATCTTCTCTGATTAGAAATCAATGAATACACGAAGAAGTGACTTTGTGTCAGAAGCATTTAGTCAGAAGCTCAGCAGAGGGAAGAAGCTTTGATGGATTCTACACCCTCTCCTTCAGGTCGCACATGAGGGACGTCGAGCCCGGTCTTTGTCCTTCTAAACATCACAGATACAAAACACACCAGCGAGGAGGCGCTACGTCAAACATTTCCAGCCCCACCCTCCGCCCGCTTCCAACAATAAAGCACGCATCTGGTCACGGTCAGCCGGGGAGCGTCAAGGAGACGAGCGGCGGCCATCTTTGACCACGTGAAGGTTGGAGGTGATTGCGTTGTAAAAAAGGTCACATCCATAATAAAACAATAGGGAAAAAAACACTTAAATCCCAAACGAGCGCGAGAAAATCAGTTACACCCTTAAAAGGTTTGTGTTAGTTCATGCGTGTTGTGTAATAAGCAGTTTATCTTTCAAACTTTAAGAATCCTTCCAGTCAACGGTTTAAAGCAAACGCATAAAAGTATCATGAAGACCATCAGCTGGCAGAATAAACTCGTTGATGTGAAGGTTATCGGATCAGAACGGAGGAGGACGGGCTTAAAGCTGAGGAGCTGCAGGAATGTGCAGAACAAGGCTCTCACAGAGGAAAGCCACGGTCACAGGTTCCTGCACAAAGGGGGATTTGTGAGGGGGGGGGGGGGGGGGGGGGGGCGGACTCTGAACCGGTCCGAGAGAACACGTGAAGAGACAAAATCCACAGAGTTTAAATGATTGACACAGTAGCATTCAACCTTTCTAAGCTCAGGAAGTGCAGCAGGCGCTGGAGCCCTGCAGAGCGAGCTTGGGCCCGAAGAGGTCAAATTAGGTTACTTTCATCAAACAAAAATAGATCTTCCCCCGGCAGCAGCAGGCGAAGGAGACTCACAAGAGGATGATCTTGCGGTTGATGTCGGCTCTGAAGGGGAAGGGCGAGGGGAAGGCCTCCTGGCCGAGCAGGCTGTCCCTCCGGTCCAGCGGCGTCTTCTCCTCGTCTCCCAGCTGCTGCTGCCAGGTGGGGAGGGTCTGGATGTCCACGAACTGGGAGCGAGCGCCCAGAGGGTCCATCCCGCCTCCGGCTGTCCTACCACCGAACCAGGAGGTCGTTGGCTTGGGCCGCGACGCAGGTTCCTCTCAGGACGCCGTGATGCTAATCAATGAACAAATGAGTTCCAATGCACATTCTTCTGATTGGACAATCGAGAAGGAAGAATGGATTTTTCCATTTCTCTGACATTTTAATGACAAAAAGGTTTACCAGCTATTCCTGGCATTCTGAATAATAATTTAAAAAAAGCAATGAATTAAAAAGAATGATTAATAACAAAGATTTGAAACTTTTCTCTCGGTTTTATCCTGCTAAATTGACAATCAATAAACTCCAACAATTCTGATATTTCAAACAATTAAAAATTGATGAATTTAAAACTCAAACTAGTTCCTCAAATTACACCATTTGCTGCTTTCCTTCACTGTGCATCAACTTATTTAACATAGTTTAATATTGTTCTAAAGAGAAAAATATGTATATAATGATCAAATTGTAAGTTTAACTGTAATCTTTATGTTTAAATTATGAAACCAAGATGTTTCCCTAAAACCGAACGCTTGATTCCATTTCTATTAGACTTTAATACAATTGATTCACCACTTTTTTTCAATAGTAAACGAATATGATTAAATAACCTCCCCCCCCCCCCCCCCCCCAGAAGCAGTAATGAGCTCAATGAGAAGCTGCAGACACAACAGAACTCCCCCTTCTTCCTAAACACATTCACGGCGGTCCAGAACCACAACATTTGCTTAATATTCCGATTAAAACAGAAATGCGACCCCTTTTTTTGTTGCTAAATCAGCAGTTAACTGTCACCCACCTCGACAGTTGAATTTCCTCCAGGCAGTTGAGGCGAAAATAGAAACTTATAATGATCAATAAATCCTGACACGACAGCGTGTGGACTCTGGAGATATTTCCTCCCTCGGAGATCTCATCCTAACGAGCCGAGCTGTCGCCAAAGCGGTTAGAAAACCCGTGTAAAAGTGCCAATTACTGTCGGTTTTACACAGTTAGCCAGTAAGCTAGGTGCTGCTTGATGCAACGTCAAGCTAGCTGGAGGAACGGCAGCAGCATCCGGCTGTGACTTTCAGAATAAAGCTTCGTGGGGCTTTTATCTTGATTGTGCAATGAAATGCTTGAGGTGGAACTATGCAAAGCAAAACTACTGCATACAACAGAGAAAATCTAGTATGCATTTTATCATAGATACATGTACAACACGAAATATGAACAAATACTAAAATAAAAGACCTCCAAATTAGAATAATAGAATCATATATGTTTGATACATGGACACAACATGTATTCAACTAAACATAAAGTGCACTCTTTAATGTATGTAAACATGATGATTGTTTCAAACGGTTTAACTGTGTTTTTTAAATACACCGTTGTTATTTTTATTCTAAAGTTACCAATAAACCGAAGGAAATTATTTTTGTCGAAACCTAAATGACAAAAACATTTATTTTTAAGGGCCCCACAAGTAAATATCCGGTTTTGTTCCTGCTGTCTCTTTTACGCTTGATGCATCTTTGCACTCAGTTTCAATCAGCTGACTAAAAGCTAAAAACACTTCCGCTGTGGCTGTTGAGGGTCTCGTGCGTCGCTGCATTTCTATCTGAGCCAAAAATGACATTATGACAATCAAACACTATAAAACTGTTTTTTACCTGCAATAAAATATGCTCTTATTTCTCAACTTTGTTACAGAAGCAGTTAAATCTAACAAATGTCTTGTCGTGTGTGACTGTTTTCGTTGACAAGCGCAGGCAAAAGCAACAGAAAATGATCGAGCAAAGAAAAACGTTATTCTTTATTCTCTCATCACAGTCAGTAAAGCTGAAACGATGAAACATTCATTTAACTTGAAAATTTGTTTGATCTCAACTAACAGCTGCACTGCATTCACATCAATGCATTCTTAATAATATAGAACATATAATAATCAAACAGTTACAGGGTATTTGAATACTTTCGAGTACATGTTCAGGATTATACTCTTTATATTATAATCCTATTTAGAGTATTTTTACAGTGCGGTTGCAGTACCTTTACTTCATGCGACTACCTCCTACAGAGCGCTCACGGTTAGTATCGATGTTTGTGCGATCAACTGGTTGGTTCTGAAGCAGCAGCGGAGGCAACACAACACAAGTGAAGCTAGCCTCCGCATTTCTGAGGTAAGAGGAGAAAATTACCAAATATCGCAATACGGTACGCTAAAGAAAGAAACGTTGCGTTTAATTTAAACATCTGCAGACATACATCTGTGTCGCATCAGACTTGTGGAGCTACTTTTACTCGGGAACTTCACCACGTGGGTCCGGGAATCAGCGGTGTGTCGCGGTTGGATGTGCTCGATTCGCTGTACAGCGTGGGCTGGACGGACGGCGTCTGACTCGCGTTGGCTTGGTAGAATGGCTGGAGTCGCGTATCCCCGCCCATGCCTGCGTGAAGGTGTTGCAAAACAAACAATCCTTTGACCAAATAAACTAGCATGCTTGACCAAGCTAGAAATGTAGTAAAACTAAACCCTTTGGGTGGATTTTCGCTAATTTAAAAGAAGCATATTAGAAGTATAGAAATATTAGTTACAGAAAAAACAGTTTTACCAATGAAATGACAGAAAAATAGACTAAAACCGCTCGAAGCCCTATGATCTCATTCTGCAACTGCGTGGACACATTCTACACGTTTACGTTTGTGTAATAAAAATAATCCATATGCATTCAGAGGTGTAATAAGTATTCTGTAACTGTATTGAAGCTAAACTCAGTACTGCATCCATAACCGTACTGATAACAGTATTCATCAAAGTAAAAGTAATTCATTTGGTTTATTTGAGATCAAAGTTAAATGTTGATGTGTGTATATCATAAAAACATGACTCAAATGAACACAAAATGTACAAACTTTCCCATTATATATATATATATATATATTATCTGCGTGTTTATGTCATGTTTTATATTTACGTTGGGTAGCCTGATCTGATGAATCATCATTTATATATATATATATTTCTTGTAGAGTAATTAAAGCTGACAAATCAAAAAAGATGGGTTAGAATAAAGTAGCATAGAAAGTGGAGCACAAGTACATCCAGATTGTATTATTTCCGATACTGCCTGTAAATGTAATTAGTTGCTTGTTTATTATTTCATGACAAATTTATCCTCATTTCTAAGCACGTCGTTGACGTGATGTCACACGCGACGTCATAGATAAGCTACAGCTGTGCACGTTTACACCTGACACCTGTCCGTCATACCCGCCTTTCTTTGGGAAACAGGACTCACCGCTGCCCGCCATGGGGTTGACCAAACAGTACCTGCGCTACGCCGCCAGCGCCGTATTCGGCGTGATCAGCAGCCAGAAAGCCAACATCGCCTACGTGACCCTGCGGGGGGGGGAGAGGGGCCGCTACGTCGCCGTGGCCGCCTGCGAACACGTGTTCATCTGGGACGTCCGTAAAGGGGAGAAGGTGAGAGTTATTTATTTCATTTATTTATCTGCGTGTTTATGCTATTTTCTGTTTAATAAATATATATTTCCTCTTCCCCCCCCCCCCCCCCCCCCCCGCCTCTCTCAGGTCTTGATCCTCCAGGGCCAGAAACACGAGGTGACCTTCCTCTGCCCCTCGCCGGACGGCGTCCACATCGCCGTGGGCTACGAGGACGGCGCCGTGCGCCTCTTCAGCCTGCTGAACGGCGAGAGCAACGTGGCCTTCAACGGCCACAAGTCCGCCGTCAGCGCCATGACGTACGACGCGCTCGGGGCTCGGCTGGTCACCGGCTCAAGGGTAAAGGCAGCGCGCCTTCTGGTTTAAAAGCGGGTGGGCCGGCGGTTAGCTTGGTTGCGGCGCGTGGTCACGAGCGCTTCCTCTCCTCCCCAGGACACGGACGTGATCGTGTGGGACATCATCAACGAGTCGGGGCTCTACCGCCTCCGAGGCCACAAGGACGTCGTCACCCAGGTGTTGTTCCTCAAAGACAGGAACCTGCTGGTCTCCAGGTAGCGCAAAGGCCCATCAAGCACATCAGTCCGTTATTTTCCTTTTACAAGAGGGAGTGAAGTAAAACGCATTGACGCCAATTACAACTGTTGTGTTTCCGCTCAGCTCCAAGGACAGCTTTGTGAAGTGGTGGGACCTGGACACGCAGCACTGCTTCAAGACCATGGTGGGCCACCGCAGCGAGGTGAGGGGCTTCTCAGGTTCTCCTCACACCAGACGCCTCGCAGACCTTTATGAACGGGGGAGGCCGAGGTGCCATCCGTGGTTCCTTCAAAGCCACCAGACTCCATTGATTCCTCCCCACAGAACACAGGAGCTGTCGGTTGTTGCCGCCTCAAACCGTTGGTTTTGTGTTGCTGTGTAACGTCGGCGTTTTCGTGTGTGTGTGTGTGTCCGCCCGTGCGCTAGGTGTGGGGCATGGTGCTGCTGAACCAGGAGAGCCGGCTGTTGACGGGCTCTGCAGACAGCGAGCTCCGAGCCTGGGACATCAACTACCTGCAGGAGGTGAGGAGGCTCCTGGATGGTTTACTGGGAGCTAATGTCTGATTCATTACAAATATAAATGTGTATACATGTAAAGAGTCGTCATAAACGTTTGTCTGCCTCCTCAGGAGAAGGCTGAAGGGGAACCGAAGGGGAAGAAAGGGAAAACTCTGCTGGATGATGACGATGATGAAGACAACGAGGAAGGAGGGGATGACTCTCTCGAGGAGGTACAAGAGACGTAATCTGTTCCTGGGAGAAAACACTGATGTTTGAAACATATGTTTGTATTTTCTATCATGGTAATGTGCTTAAAGTACACATGTGTACATGTGTGTGGTCATAACCTCCGTCCTCTCCGGCTCCCAGCGGATCCTCCGCTGCGAGAAGGCCGGCTCGCTCCTGCGGGAGGCCCGAGACCGAGTCGTCTCGCTGGCAGCCGACGCCAAGGCCCGAGTCATCGCCTGCCACGTGAGTGACCTCGCCGCGGCACCAAGGGAGCGCTCCGGCTCGCTGACTAGCTAATTAACCGGGCGGATAACCAGCCGATTGTGCAGATGTTGGATGTTGTTGGTCTCGCCGCAGGGCAACGACTCGGTGCTGGAGCTCTTCACCGTGCTGGAGGAGGAGGAGGTTCAGAAGAGGATGACGAAGAAGCAGAAGAAAGCCCAGAAGAAGGCAGCGAAGTAAGGCCCGTCGCGCTGTAGCTCCTCCCACCTGTGTTGGAAGTTTCGTTGCTGCATGCTGAGCTCTGCTGTGCGGCTGCAGGACTCCGGGAGACGCCGGCGAGGAGGTGAAGCGGACGCTGACGGACGAGATCCTCCGACTGACCAACGTCAAAGCCTCCGCCAAGATCAGGTGAGCGGGTCGGGCGCTTCGCCGGCGGGTCCACGCCGCGGGGCGGGGCGGGGCTAACGGCTCCCTTCGTCTCCCGCGCAGGTGGGCGGACGTCTTGCTGTGCGCCAGCGGCGAGCTGAAGGTGGCGCTGCTGCTGCAGAACAACACCGTCGAGACCTACGCCCTGAAGTTGTCGGAGCGGGCCCCCGCCCCCAGCAAGACGGCCCGCCTCACGCTGGGGGGCCACCGCACCGACGTCCGCACGCTGGCCTTCAGCTCGGACAACCTGGCCGTGCTCTCCGCCTCGGGGGACACGGTCAAAGTGTGGAACAGGTGAGGAGCCCCCCCCCCCCGCCCCCTGACAGCCAAGTGGTAACCGGGGGGTGGGGGGTTTGACGCCTCGTTTGTCTCGACAGGTCGACGCTGCAGGTGATCCGCACCATGGCCTGTGAATACGCCCTCTGCTCGCTGTTCGTGCCCGGAGACCGGCAGGTCATCCTGGGAACCAAGGTAACGCTGACTACTGACCACACACTCATCATTCACATGTCTTTGAACACAAAATACTAACAGTAAAAATACTAATAAAGAATCCAGGATTCAGCCGGATAGAGAGCAGCATCTGTGGGCAGTATTTTGGATCTGGATGATCAAGGACATCAAGAAATCGGACTTTTATTTTGAAATAAAATTCAAGGCCGCAGAGTTTTAAGTAGTTCAAGGGTCAGTTATTGTCACTCGGGGAACTCTTAAGAGGCGAGGTATCTGGCGCCAACGTGGCCGACGCGTTGGCTCTAAAGGCTCGGCTTGATGACGCGTGTTCTGCCGTCAGAGCGGGAAGCTGCAGATCTTTGAGTTGGCCTCCGGGAGCCTCCTGGAGACGGTGGACGCCCACGACGGGTCTCTGTGGTCCCTGTGCCTCGCCCCCGACCAGGTAACCGCGCCGACCCCTCATTTCTCCACGCGCCGCCGCGAGGCCAGGCGGCGCGGCCGTCGTTTCTCATTGGCCGCGCCGTGCGTTGTCCCCCGCAGAGAGGCATCGTGACAGGAAGTGCCGACAAGAAGGTGAAGTTCTGGGAGTTCGAGCTGATGAAGGACCAGGCGAGCGCTCAGAAGTGAGTCGTCGCCTTAATTCTAGCTCTTCTTTATCTGTGGAATTTTTTTTTAATCACACTTAAAAATATAGAAAGCACGGCACTTTGTCTGCGTGACGCGAGCTATGAATGTGACAACGATGGCGTGTTTCCCCTCAGGAGGCTGACGGTGAAGCACACGCGCACCCTGCAGCTGGAGGAGGACGTCCTGTGTGTGAAGTTCTCTCCTGACCACAGACTGCTGGCCGTCTCTCTGCTGGACTCCACCGTGAAGGTCTTCTACACCGACACGCTGAAGGTACCCCCACCCCTCCTCCCCCCTTGCCCCTAGCAGCAGCATCCTGAGATCGTGGTCCCGGTGTGTGTGCTAACACGACCTTTCTGCCTCAGTTCTTCTTGTCTCTGTATGGACACAAGCTGCCGGTTCTCTGTCTGGACATCTCGCACGTGAGTTAGACATCAATGAGGGAGAGAAATCATCATAATAAACACTCAAGGTACTGTTTGTTTCTCTCTGTGTCTCCACCTCGCGACCTTTGACCCCCCCCCGCGTGTTTTCCCGCTCACCAGGACAGCACGCTGATCGCCACCGGCTCCGCCGACAGGAACGTGAAGATCTGGGGTCTGGACTTCGGCGACTGTCACCGCTCCATGTTCGCTCACGACGACAGGTGAGCCCCCGGCGCGCCCCCCCCCCCCCAGAAGAAAACAGCTCATGACTGCAACATTTAAACAGAAAAGAAGAAAGACATGACATAGTTTTCCAGTGGCCTCTTCTTCTGGTGATCAGTGTGATGTCATCCCAGCTGCTCTTTCATCTGCGTCCTTTCCTCTTATTTGATTATCTTTGATTTCCAGCCTCCGTGATCACTCAGCTGTGTGTCTTTTTCTTCTTTATTATTGTTTCTTCTGAGTGGCTCGATTGCCTTCTTTTGTTAAAAAAAACAACATATTTTGTGTATTTATCCTGCAGATGTGTGACCTTCATTCTGTTTCTACTTCGCAGCGTCATGTTCCTCCAGTTCGTCCCAAAGACTCATCTCTTCTTCACAGCAGGGAAGGACAAGAAGATCAAACAGTGGGACGCCGACAAGTTTGAGCACATCCAGACGTTGGAGGTGAAGCTCCGCCTCCACGATGTTCTGCATCACGATAACACATCATTGTGATGATATTTTATGCATCCTCACAATATCGCGATAAGAATATTGTATCGTGATAATATCGCTCTCATCATGATAATCTGATATCATTATTTATTGTATAATGTGGCGGGGGGGGTGCTCTGGGGAGCCTGATCATGTGACTCCTCCCGTCTGCTTCCCAGGGACACCATCGTGAGGTCTGGTGCTTCACCATCAGTCCGAGCGGAGACCACATCGTGTCGTCCTCTCACGACAAATCCCTGCGCCTGTGGGAGAGGACGAGGGAGCCCATCATCCTGGAGGAGGAGCGGGAGATGGTGAGGGGGGGGGGGGGGACGTCACCAATGGCACTGTTCTTCACACTCGCGTCCGTTTGTGTCTCTGAATTCACCTGTTTTCATATCGACAGGAGCGGGAAGCAGAGTTTGAGGAGAGCATGGCCAGCGGAGAGGTTCCTGTGGTGAGCATTTTATTTGTCCGCTTTAGTCTTCTGTACATGGACATCAAGCTCCTGTAAGACTGCTGCCTTCTGCCTTCTGCCTCCAGGTACCCGGAGAGACTCAAGGAGAAGCGGCGCCGGCCAGCAAGAAGACGGTGGAGACGGTGAAAGCTGTGAGTCGGGGGGGGCCTGAATCTCGTTCTTTTGAACGTGGCGGGGCGCCGCAGACGTCCACGCAGACGTCCACGCAGACGTCCACGCAGACCTTAAACATGTCCTCCGGGACTTTGCTCCGCAGGCGGAGAGAATCATGGAGGCTCTGGAGCTTTACAAAGAGGAAGCCAGGAAGATGGAGGAGCATAAATACGCCTGTATGGCGGCGGTGAACCAGGTAGAGGCCGTTTCATTCCTTTTTTTGGGGGGGGGGGGGGGGGGGCGTTAAGTGTCCCGCTGCTGATAACAAAATGTCCCCCACCTGTTGCCTTTGCAGCTCCCTCTGCCCAAACCCAACCCCATCCTCGCTGCGTTGGGAAACGTTTCGGTGAGTTTGAACAGACTCCATCGATCGATCTATTCTTTGATTGATGGATTCTTTGATGTTTCTTACGCCGTCTTTCCTTCTTCGTCGCAGCCGGCGCGCTACGTGCTGGACGTCATAAAGAAGGTCCGCTCCAGGTAAGGGCGATGTCTCACTTTGGCCCAGAGGGCTCGGCGGCGTGCGGCGTGCTGAACACCGTCGGGTGGGGTTCGTCTCTTTCAGTGAGCTGGAGGTGTCTCTGCTGGTGTTACCGTTCCAGTACGCCCCCCCCCTGCTGACGCTGTTCAACGACTACATCCAGCAGGGCCTGGAGGTGGAGCTGGTCTGCCGCTGCCTCTTCTTCCTCCTCAAGTAAGAGAGAGAGAGAGAGAGAGAGAGAGAGCACAAAAAACATGACGAGCTGAGAGAATAAGACATAAAAAATACTAAAAAGTGTTCATTTGTTAAGCTCATAACATGAATTTAAATACTACCTTTTTCTCTTTATAACGCATGAACAACAATGTGTCAAATTATCTCTAACAGTAACATTTAGACCAACAGATGTTGATATTAAATTCCTTAAAGAACATTATTTGTTACAGTTTTACAGTGTAGAATTAGAAAAATAATATTATTGGATGATAATAAGCCATAAAATGTTTAATTGTTTAATTAATTAACTGTTATATGTGAATCTTTATTTATGTATATATATATATATATATATATAAAAATGAATATTGTAGTTGTGAATAATTAAAAGAGGTAATGATTTAAAAGTAGCAATTAAAAGTCAGCTATATCTTTTTTTTGTGATTATTAGACGTCGTCTTTGTGGATATTTTACATGGTTTTGACAGTCAAGTGAATTTGTTATTTATATAAATGTTCATATCTCGTTCTGTTAGGATCCATTTTGGTCAGATATCCAGTAACCAGATGCTGCTGTCAGTCATCGACGAGCTGCGGACCAACACCGTCTCCAAAGTGCAGGAGATCCGGGTGAGTACCACCGTGTGTGTGTGTGTGTGTCTTCTTAAACCCCGCCCCCCCTCACACACCTTATCCCCCTCCCCCGCTCCAGGACGTGATGGGCTTCAACAGCGCGGCGCTCCAGTTCCTCCAGCGGGAGATCGAGAACAAAGAGGAGGTGATGTTCTTCGCCGACGCCACGGGGCAGCTGGCACAGAAGAAGAAGAGGAGGAGGAAGAGGGAGCGAGCCATCCTGACCATCGCCTGACCATCGCCTGACCCGCAGAGGACATCCCCCGACTTCCCCCCCCACGCTGGGAGTTTTGTATGGTTTCTTTTTGACATGTCAGTCACATGCTTTATTTCCCAAAATAAAAAACTGCTCACCGGAAGCTGCTTTGTGTTCACATAACAACCACAGATTAATGTTCTTATGAGATCCAAAATAAGTAAATGACTCAATACGTTTTAATATTACAACTAAATTGCCCCAAAAACAATATAACGAATGAATGTAGGCAATTAACTGATCTTTTATCATTATTACTTGTAATATTATATGCATTTTGTTTATTTCTGCAAACTTATTTCTTCAAATGAAAACAGGAAAATGTAGATAAATATGGAAATCAATACATATGTTAAGACAGACTGGCAGACTGATGATGATGAGGAAGAGGGAGAAATAATAAATAATGTTTTTGGGGGGTTTGGTGTATAAATCTCGCAGCTTTATTTATGTGGGACATAAATGTGTGTTTTTGTGTTCTATTCCCTTCAGATGCAACGCTGTTTAGGGACACACTTCATTCCCTAAATATACAATTGACATTTATTTTGTCATTTATCTTTGTGTCAATTAAACATTTTCCAAATTATGTATGTGTGTGTGTGTGTGTGTATATATATATATATATTTTATATATTTATTTATATATATATATATATATATATTTTCTCGTGAAGAAGTAGAGGCAGAGGGGGAAGAAGTGTGAGCATTGAAGAGCTTCTTGTTTTTTTTAAAGTCATTAAATCCTGATCGGATGCAACTCGTTATTCAGTTTCCCAACAAACTGTGAAATAAATCCTCTATAAAATACACGTTTACACACACGTGTGTGTAGATATGTGATAGATTGATGCCATGTGTAAAGCAGCAGAACACACACACACACAGACACATGACAGATGTGATTTAAGCTGCTTTGTGGCCTACAGGCCCACAGGGAGCCGTTCCGAGAGGGGGGTTACCTGGGGGGGGGGGGGGATCTGAGCTGCGGACCACCTGGGTGTGACCACGCAGAAGAGGTGTACCTCCACTTTACAGCCCCCTCCCCCCGTAACTCCAGATGAATCTACGTGGTGAACACGTTTCATAGCGGGGGGGTGAACTCTCACCTCATCAGACGCTCTGTGTTTATGTTCAGAGTGCGAGTCGCTCTGCGATAATGAAACAAACCGTAATAAAAAGAGGTAAAATAACACCTCTGTTCGGGTTTTAATCATCTCACAGCGCACAGAAAACATGAACTTCATATTTTAGAAGCTCGTTAAAGGGGTGGGGAGGGGGGGGCTGCTTTTCTGCTCTCTGGGCCATAAATGTCACACCTCCCAAAATGAAAAATCCTTCAGGACAAATCCCAGAGCGCACTGACACGCACGGAGCGTTAGTCGAGGATATATACGTATAATTGATTAGTAAGGAAAAATAGTATTGGCGACAGACGTCTCCAGTTATTGACATTGAACGATGGGGTTGAGTTACTGTAATATACTGTATTTATACTGCATTATACTGTATTTATACTGCATTATACTGTATTTATACTGCATTATACTGTATTTATACTTCATTATACTGTATTATTTAAGTGAATGTGAAATCTTTCCACTTTGATAGAATAACGTCACTAGATGGCAGTGCTGTCCTTCCGTTGGCCTCGGGTTCTGTTGGGCCCACCTGGTGCAGCGCTCAGCCCATAACGGCCCAAGAGTCCGCAGGCCCCCTTTACAGGTACCCGGGGTCAAAGGTCATTCATCATCTCTGCAAAGATATCCACAAATGCTATATTTGTATTATATAATTTCGTCATTCTCCGTTAGTGATGCGACCCCCCCCCCTCCTCCCGGGTTGATGGACACCGCGCGGCTCTGTGGAGGCCGTGGCGGCGCGCTGATGGACAGCGGGTCGGTTTACGCGCTGCTTACGTCTGTCATCGGACGCTGCGCCTGACATTACGTTACTATTATATACTGCAGGGCCTGGAGCTGCTGACTTGATTTGGAGGCCGGTGAACGTGATACGAGCTATAAATGTTTTCCACTCGAGATAGACGTCGCTGGCTGTGACAGCCACCCCCCCCCCCCCCCCCCTCCCCCCCAAGCCCCCCTCTGTTGCAACAGCAGCACTATTTCCTCTCCAGACCTGAACGGAGGGATACAACAACTATTATTCATAGTTTATTATTCATAGTTTATTCATAGCCATTGTTTAAGTTCTATCTGAATGTCTGACCTGCCGATATCGTCACTTTTACTTGAGTTAAGATCTGAGGAATTATAGTTTATTTCAAATGTTTCCATCATATAAAATGACTCATACAAACTAATAATATTAATTCCCACCCGTCACCCAGGCCGTGGCGTTGAAATGGAGTCCAGCGCTGAGGTAGGAGGTGGGGGGGTCATGCTGCAGCAGGGTGGAGGCCTCTGAGTGATGGGGTGACGGTGCAGGCGGAGGCGGCCATGTTTCTTTTAACCTGCCAGCTGTCGTCGGACATTTCACTCGTCGTTCTTTAATTTTTTTTTTTTTTTTTCGGGAAAATAGTTTGTAGTAAATTGTCAAACAAAACACCTTAAACTTATTTTTTGCTGTAAACAGTGTGACACGTTTTGTTCATTTAAGTTTGCTGTTGTTTTTTCCAAAAATGAAACAAAAAGTCTTTGTTTATTAAAGACCGCGGGGAGCTTTTATTACGTGTTGATTGTGTCCACACATCGTTCCTGTGGACTCACGTGTCAGTGTCTCCTCTCACCAGGGGGCCTTTACTAAAGCTCAGCTTTTACTGCAGCGGGGTCTGACAGTCTGCTTCTCAGTCCTGGTGCTGGTTCTCCTGGTTCTCCCGGGCCTCCCTTCCCTCCAGAGGGTCCAGCTCTATGTCCTATGTCCTTCAGAGAGGAGAAGCTCCTGGATGGAGCTCAGCTCTCGTCCCTCCCGAGTTCTGACTGCAGGTCCAAAGCTGTGGTGAAGCTGGATCCGGGTCTGTGGTGGACTGGTCTCTGCTGGGGTTTGAGCTGAAGGAGGTTCTGGTGAACCTGCATGGTGTTATCTGGGTTCACCGGAATCCGACAAGCATTAAGAAGAACCACGTTTCTCTGGTGGTCTCCTTTACTGAGGTCAGGACTAAAGTGATTCTGGTTCACGTAGAGGATCAGGACTAAAGTGAGACTGGCTCAAATCACACAAGTGCAAATCTACCAATTAAATAAAACGATTTGCATCTCCTTCCACCAGCGCTGTGCTGTGTGTGTGTGTGATTAATGGCGGCGGGAGCAGCACGTGTTGAAGGGGGAGCTCACCTCTCATCTCAGCGGAAGAGGGGAACATGTTTTAATAACCAGAGTCTGCAGAGATCAGGAGAGAGGAAACTATTTTTTTCCTCCCGCGCTGCACCGAGGTCAGCCCTCTGAGGAGCTGCTACGAAGCCACACACACACACACACACACACGTTAACAGGCTCGTAACACTGCAGCACACACAGGAATAAAAAGTTTAGACCGAGCAAACGGAGCTACATTTTTAGAAAGGCGTAGAATAGAGCTAAATATATACGGCATGACTGCGCCAAAAACGAAACAAACACACGAGACGCTTTAAGCCTTCACACACACACACACACACACACACACACTAACTTACAGCCACGGATACCAGCTTTTAAGAGCTCTCCCCAGAAATCCACATAGCTGATGTAATTAGTGATTTTAGAGCTCTGCACTTCATATTACAAGTCGTAAACAGACATTCAATACTGGGCTTTGAGAGGGCTGTTTATTCTGGAGTTTTATAGTCCACGCAGGACTCCTGTGTTTATTCTCCCAGAACAATAATGCCACTATGCTCCGGGGCTGGAATGCTATTCATTTGTCCAATTAAGCACAGACAAAATAAATACACAAAAAATCGAGCCGGCTTTTTTAGCCCCGATTTCCCTCCAGAAAGCACTTCAGCAGCGGCGCTGTGCTGGGTTTTTATGGGGTGCCGTCGGCCCCGACCATAAAACAACTGGACTGGCTGACGGCTTAATCTGCCTTATTATTGTTGTGTGCGAGTTTGCAACAATGGGGAAGCTAAGGCCCGGCTAGTGAGAGCTCGTTTAAAAAGGAGAAAAGGTATCGATGTCAAAGGGAAAAATCTTCCTGGAAATTCGGCAGATTTCCCTGTAAAAGGGCCGTTTGCCCGGCGACACATGGAGGCCTTTTTCATGGGAGGAAAAGTTACGACGCGGCCACCGTTAAGAGCCGCGATTTACGAGCAGGACGCTGACCCACAATCCTCTTGACCGACGTGCAATTTCCTGTGTGAGAAAAAACACAGAGTTAATCCACACGGCAGAAACTACTAGAGACATTCCAAATGGACTCGGTACTTCCAGAGAGATCATCCATCAGCATTAGCACAACGGAGCTGCAGAGTTTACTCACGTTATTTGAGGTTTTACCTGAGCTCGGTCATTGTGGTGGATTATTCTAATGGAGCCGTGTGGTTTAGAACGTTTTTGTTAAAAGTTGGACGGTTGGGTTAGCCTTTGTGCTACCTGGTTAGCCTTTGTACTCATGTCATTGGGTTAGCCTTTGCGCTACCTGGTTAGCCTTTGTACTCATGTCACTGGGTTAGCCTTTATGCTACTTGGTTAGCCTTTGTACTCGTGTCATTGGGTTAGCCTTTGTGCTACTTGGTTAGCCTTTGTACTCGTGTCATTGGGTTAGCCTTTTTGCTACCTGGTTAGCCTTTGTACTCATGTCATTGGGTTAGCCTTTGTGCTACATGGTTAGCCTTTGTGCTCGTGTCATTGGGTTAGCCTTTTTGCTAACGTTACTGGCTTGAATGCTTGATATTCTCATCTGGACGACTGAAGTGTGTATCGTCACCTCTCGATGCGATTCTATTGAAGGATGATAAATCATCTATGGTTCCTTCGGGGGTTGCAGAAAGCAAAACATGTTAAAATCATGCGTGATAACGAGAGGAGAGGATGAGATCTTTTTAAAGATGGCGACGGCGTCTCTTGAAGTAAGTCTTCTTCGGTGTGTGAAGGTGTCAGAATGGCCTCTGGGACCGGGGCAATGTGGTTTTTCCCTTTAAAGAGTTTTTGTGGGGAAAAAAACGAGGGATGAAAAATAGCTGCGGGGATAACATAGAGGCTGTCAACCCCCCCACACCCCCTACCTCCATCCTCCCCCCCTCCAACACCACCACCACCAGCAGACCACCCAGAAAGAATACTGAGCTGTCAATCATTTCATTCAGGGGATAAATATTGCAGTATTTTGTTTCTTATAGTGAAATATTGCTGTGTATTTCTCTTTAAATCATATATGGGTTTTATTGCTGTGGTGTGCACAGATTGTTTTAATCTGTCCGTGCGTGCAGGAGTTCACTTTTTGTGGTTTTTCTTAAGCTCTTATTATAGTGACAGTGATGTATTTTAACCGAGCTCCTCTTGTGTAAAGATTAGTATTCACTTCAGAAATCTGCCCCATAAGCCGAAACGCCCTCATTTTCCAAGTCTCATTAGAAATATATTTGTCGAAATCCTATTCAGATTCAGGAGGCCGGGTGGTGAATGTCGCCTGAAGGGCAGAAGGTCCTGGGCACCTTCTCTGCAGGTATTCTGGCTCCCTCCCACAGTCTGGGTTCATCAGTGTCTCTACATGTCCTGTAGGTCTGTGTGAGAGTAAATGGTTGCTTGTATCTGTGTCAATATGCATCTTGAATATGTGCTGAGGAAGAACTACAGGAGTATTATCAGGGTTAGGTGAGGGCCCAGGCGGAGTGTGTGTCCCCACAGTGTGTGTTGACTCTCTGGGGCAAGTTGTCTGTCAGCGCCGAGGCTTGAACTCCGAGCTCGCCGTAATCCCTCTGTCAATAACTGGACCTCCTGCCAGTAACACACACACACACACACACACACACACACACACACAATCAGCCGACCAACATCAGTCCAAACATAACCTGCTGTCTCAGTCCGGACCACCACACAGCCTTCTGGCATCTGGCTAATCTGGAGAGATTTAAGAGAAACGTCGTTCCTTTCATGTAATGATGAACAAAGAGATCCATGATGACACGTTGGAAAAACACCGTGAGCATCGCAAGCACGAGGTCTGAGCCTCGAGACCGCCACCATCGGCCCTCGCGCCAGCGACCAGTTGAGGTTCTGTTCGGGTTGGTGGATACTCATTTTTAAATGTTTCTTCAGAATTTAGAGCAAAAAGTGGTTCAAGAACTGAAAGAAAAACCTATAAGCACCCGGAAGGAAGGAAAGACATTTTGTGGAATGTTGAAAGCTTTTATTTTGAAAGGTACAATAGCCTTAGTTTGGTTTGGGCTGCCTTGGTCAATGTTGAATAACTATAAATGCAGGGTTATTCTATTTGTAATATTCATGTTCTGAATGATATATTATAGTACACAAACAAACCCTGTTGCATAAAAGCCTTTGTAGACTTGGCTGGTTTTATGCTTTTCTGCAAAAGTTTAGAAACAATAGAGCTTCGGTTCCAACCTT
Source organism: Pungitius pungitius (assembly GCF_949316345.1). Lineage (NCBI taxonomy): Eukaryota > Metazoa > Chordata > Actinopteri > Perciformes > Gasterosteidae > Pungitius > Pungitius pungitius. Next base: position 3,396,131 of record NC_084909.1, read on the forward strand.
CCTAAAAAGGATAAAGAACTTGGCGGACCTGGTTTTGTGCAAACCGCTGGTCCATGTCCCTTTGGACATAAAGAAGAGTTCCACTTTGTCAACGAGGGAGTGAAGGTGTGTACAAAAAAACCCTGTGCTGAACCTTAAAATGTAAAATATGAAAAACATGTTCCTCATAAAACAAAGTGACCAGAGGACTCACACACACAACCCTGTGGCCTCTGACTTATCCTATCAGACTAATACTATCAAAACACACACACACACACACACACACACACACACACACACACACACACACACACTAATCTTTCCATCCTCATCTAATAACACCTCTGACTTGGCCGGTATTGGAGACTCCAGGTGGGGTGCTAGCTAACAACCTTCTTCGTCAAAGACTTTGCCTGCAGCCAAACTCACACATGAAAGCACCCCCCCCCCCCCCCCCTAAAAAAAAACGCCACTGACTGCTTCATATTAGCGTTTAATTAAGTTAAAGGCCCCCCTCCTCCGCTCTCTCGCAGTCCAATAACTCAATAGAAGTTGTCTATCCTTTTGTCCCTCGGCCATGAAAAGCAAACGGACGGACGCCTCCAGCCACGTCGTCCGCGTCTCACTCCTGTGATGTCTCACTCCTGTGATTAACTCAATAAGAGAAGTATCACACGGACCTCCCTCTACGCGCTTTGTCTTCTTAGTTTTTCTTTGCCTCTCATCTCCCATTTTACCCTGCGGCCAAAAGTTCAGCCTCACTGCTGCCAAAACAAGCAGGTCAGGGCTCTTTCATCGTGGAATATGGAGGAATATTTGGCGACCAATCTTCTCACCAAAAAAAACAAATACCCTGGATGTTCTGACACATGTGGAGATTTTTACCAAAACAATTTTTAGACTGAACCGGGTTGTGACCTGGACCAGAACTCCTGTTAAAAACTGCTCCTGTAAAACATACCAAGACAAACAATGAAGGATGTTTTGTTGTCTGCGCTCAATGTGTCATGAAGCATCGCGTTGAAATGCAGGACGCCTCAAAAACAATTTGGACGTTGGCTAAAGTTCAATCATTAACCCTTCGACCTGTGAAGTGATGTGTGTTGTAATGAAGTCCATCTACGGGCCTCTTCACCGGTTCCCCTCGGCTCTCTACGGTCCCGCTGTCCGATGGGCCGATGGCGAGCGCTGGAAACCTTCCTCGGAGCGCTCGTGTTTGAGGTTTTTACGCTGACGTGCATCTTGAATCAGCTCAGTGTTTGGTAAACTTTGGCCCTTTTCACTCCTTCTCTTCCCCTTCTCAGCACCTCCGCCTCCCTCCACCTCCCGCTCATCAGCTCCTGCCCCCCCCCCATCGTTCAATGACAGGTCCCTGCTTAGCACCTTCATAAATTTGCAGATAACCTTTTTTTTTTTTTTTTTTACGGGGCCAGGCCTCGTCTCCCGAGGCCGCCCAGCGAGGTTCCGATCGGATGTTAGGGGAGGGATAGAAAAACAGATGATATCTCTTTGAGAAAACCCCCCCGCCCCACCTGCCCCCCCCCCCCCCCCCCCCATGCTTGTTTTATCAGCCGCAGGAGAAGGGAGCAGACGGCTTCTCAGCTGCGGCGGAGATGAGCTGCTGAGAGCTCATTAGATAAGGAGGCTCTGGGATTTCGGTTCCACTCTCGGTTTACCTCCGTCTCTCTGGCTCATTATATTACTCCGCCATCTCACTACCTACAGAGGGGGGAGTTGGGGGGGGGGGAATTAATGTTTCTCAAGTAACATTTTATCCGGCTAACATGCTGCTGTACGGGCGATAAATCGTCCCCCTCCCCGTTCCCCGCTGCGACTCCCGAGGTTCAGTTACACCGCCGTGGCAGCACATTTATCCCCCCCCCCCCACCCAAATCCCCCCCTCCCTGCCTTCATCAACACTACTGTTGAAGTCTGTGTTGATTCAACCCCTCTGTATTTCATCCAGGCAGGAAAAAGCAGTGTAGGGTGATGTTGAGCCTCGGATAAATCAAAGCGGTCCGAGGTGAGGCGCGTTGAGCGGGTTAAGGACCACCATCCGCCGGTGGTGGGGGCCGGTGGGGGGGGGTCTTCCGGGTGGAGGACATTTGACTTGGCGGGGGTGGGGGCCTACTTGCGCCGACGTTACCTTCTTCCCCCGCTTGAATCGAATATAAACGTACACCTGGCGGGGAGATTAGCCGCCCGTATCGCATGAGAGCGTCGTGTGTCCGGACTGTAAAAATAAAAACGCGTGTGACACACGGCGCTGCTTTCACTTCCTGTCGCTGCACACTTGTGGCACATTTCTGGTAGGTTGGGTAAGGGTATCTTGTTCAGAGACGCCATGGATACATCTACCGGTTACCCACATGGGAGAGGAGGGGAGGGGGAGAGATGTCCGGCCACAGCGAGCCGCAGTAACTCGCGTCAGAGGGCAGAGTTATGACTTATGAGTGATGACCTTTTAAGCCGCGGTGGGGTTAAGTGTTTTCATTCCCGGACCAGCTGACACTCGACCTGAGGAGTGCGCGGACAGCTTGATGCGTCTGCGGCACAATTTACGGCGGTGTTCGCTGTCTTTGTGGTTTGTTGCCCTCTGAACTTGCCTCCCACCTCATCTATGAACTGCTTGTTTCCGGCTTGGTTCGCTCGGTACCTTCACATCCTTTCCCCTTCAAGTGTTCAGGCTCACAGTTCAGGTGGAGGGGGGAGAGAGGAGGCCGAGGAAGGGGAACGGGAGTGACCCATCGGCTGACATTTGGGAACTGAATTAGCCAAAGGGTGACCCTTTGACACTTTGAACCCCTCATCTGTGGGAGTGGGTTTCACTTTGACGCATCGAAGCTCTTCAAGTACACTGAGCTTTGGCCATTTGATCCAGCGACACTCTTTCCATGAGCTGTCAAAGTGGATCTACGCCCGGTCGGGACATCCAACTTTCCACCAGCTATCCGACCAAATATTGATCTCATTACCAGATAAACAAACTGTCTAAGGCATCTGTCAGACAACAAGACTCACATAAAAACAAATCTAAATGCAACAAAGTAACCACAGAGCTTAACATAATGTAACAAAATAAGTACAGAGCTTAATATAATGTAACAAAATAAGTACAGAGCTTAACATAATGTAACAAAATAAGTACAGAGCTTAACATAATGTAACAAAGTAACCACAGAGCTTAACATAATGTAACAAACCACAGAGCTTAACATAATGTAACAAAGTAACCACAGAGCTTAACATAATGTAACAAACCACAGAGCTTAACATAATGTAACAAAGTAACCACAGAGCTTAACATAATGTAACAAACCACAGAGCTTAACATAATGTAACAAAGTAACCACAGAGCTTAACATAATGTAACAAACCACAGAACTTGACATAATGTAACAAACCACAGAACTTAACATAACGTAACAATGAACCATAGACATTGATCATCATTTACTATATTTATATATACTTTCTGGTCCGGTATGTACCGTCGTAATATAACTTGATGGGTTAGTTAATCATTTAGCAGCTGTCTAACCAAAGCTAATTCAAAATGAAGCACTTAGCTCGATACTGACCGAGATGATGGACGGAATCTGATCAGACCAGGGATTATCACCTAGACATTTATTCCAGTTGACTGTAAGGTTAAAGGACAACAGGGAGATCACCAGCACAGCGCTGAGATTAGACAGTTAGAAACTCCCAGCTACCAGAGATGTTTGCAGGTTATTTTTGCTCCTCTTTTAAGAAACTCATCTTCTTCTCTCCTCTCGTCCCGTTGCCGCTTGCTGCTCCTTCACATCTTCATCATCTTGACCCTTCCTGTTCTCCGTGTCTTTCCCTTAAAACCCTCCACGTCCCAGGAGGCCACAAGAGATGCTGAGTGCTGAGGTCGTAAATTTTCCCCCCAGCGTGAAACAGAAGATGTCTTTTCATCCTGGGAGCCTTTCTAGTGCTGTCCACACCAGCCGCCTTTCATGAAGCCACGGCGTGTTTATGTATTTGTGATTAAGAGGTCTGGATATCAGAGGAGGAAAATGACAGAAGGAAAGGACGGTTTGAAGACAACAACTACGACCTGGGGTCATTTACGAACAAGATTAACGTGCAGTTGATGGGAGGTTTTTCACGACAGGGTGCCAACAAATAAACACAATTCGGAGATGACACCTCCCCGGTGTGTGCGCGGTCGCCGCGGACGGACCGCGCCATCGCCCGAATTCCACTCCGGTGATCTGGTTTCAGATGGTCCCATGCCTCTCTCCCCTGGACCCCCGAGGGACGGAAAGGTTATCCCGTTCTGCGAGAAACACGAATATGGAGGCGCGATAAGGTTCTCTGGGACAGCTGTGGCCTAATTTCAAATCCTCACCAGCCGTTACGCGGCGCTGGAGGATCGCAGTCCGTCATCCGATAGCAGTGTGAAAATTAGACAATTCATTTTAAGATACATACAAATCGATTTGATCACAGTTGTGGTGTTTTATTTCATACGTCAGGCTTTAATACCCGATGGAAGTTTCATGACTGGCCAGCTGCAAAATTACTGCCCGTTTAATCAAATGTTTCACTGGATATTTGCAACTGGGGCAAAGACATGTTTCATCGTCATGGTGGAAACTTTTGACCCAATACATTATTCAATGCTTAGTTTTGTTAACACTAAACTGGATAAACCGGATTGTGACTACTAATTTGTAACTAGGGGAGATGGTATGGACCGTAATCTGCAAAATGAACATGATGCTGTTATGAAAAACACTTGGATCTAGAGATGAGACCATGAGCTCATGTTTACACCGTTTAATGAAGTAGAGTCATTTCCTCATAGACCTCTATGGGACCAGAGGAGTTGCCCCCTGGTGGTCACTACAGAGAATGCAGCTTTAAGACAGAACCAGCAGACAAGTCCAAATGTCTGCTGTTAAAGAAGGTTGATTTCCGGCTGTAATTGTCTCACACTAGGCCTGAACTGATCCTTTCTCATCGTCTCTCTATGTAATAAATAGTCATCCGATGTAAATACTCCACAATGGCAGATCCTTCTATCAAACTACCACATCTAACTTTAGCCGTTGACTATTACCACACAACAAATGGAAGATGCATTCCTAAGTTTCATTGCTTTTTAACATGTGGCCTGTGAGATATTTAAAGGCCGGCCTTCCGAAGGCTCTAACTTGACAAACAAGAGGAAGCAGAACCCGATGAAGACGAAGCCACCGTCGCCCCCTCGGAGACACACAGTGTCCCACTTGGTCGGCTTCTCCCGCCCCGCGGCGAGTCAAATCTTCACCGGCTTGGCACGCTCGAGCCTCACAAGGTGTCTGCGATGGAAATAACACGCGAGAACAGATGGCGTGATGGCGCCGGACACATGCAGAGACCCGTGGAACAAATGGGGAAGAGCCAACGGAGCAAATGGAGAAATCTCTTCTTTTATTTGTCATCGTGAATGAACGTGGATGGGAAGCTTGTCCTTGAGACACCGAAACACCCACTTAGCGTTCACTTTGAGGAGAGGAGAGAACGGGAAACACTGTCTAAATGTTGCACACTGAGTCTTCAGGTGGGGGAACCTGGGGTCTTGCAGGTCATGGGACACTAATGATGAACCTGTAGAATAAGACTACAGTTTGATACAAATATTTCCACTCAATCCGAAAGTAAAACCTGTCAAGACGCCATCGCTATTTATTTTGATGATGCAATTCGGAAGTTGTGACAAAGACCGAGTAGTGGACAAAAAGAAGACAAAATTGTCTCGGCCTGATCTTTAGTTATTGGACTTCACAGCTGTGGGTCGACTGACAGCTCGTCTTCATCGCGTCTCTCTTTTTTCGCGGCGAGCGGACAGCAACAGTGAGCACTTCCTGTGTCGAGAACACGCCGAGCATGCTGGGAGGTGTAAATAATCCGTCGCTCAATCTGTCTGCTCTGTGACCCGCGGACGGTGACCCCCCCCCCTCCCCTCCCCCCAGCGGGCCGCCATCGACCCCTGTGACCTCCATCCATGGCTTGCATGCAGGTGAACCAACACGCTTTCAGACGAGCTGGTTCGGATTTTCAGCCCAGCGCACATGTTTAAGTAAAAACGTTTAGTCCCTGTCTCACACACACACACACACACACACACACACACAGACACACACACACACACCTGCTAGTGCAGCCAACCGCTAACAGCCGAGGATCACAGAGTCCTTTTGTCAAACAGGGGAAATTAGCGCTGGCTCTATCTCGTTAGAAAGCCATTGTAGCATTAGCACATTGTCATGGCCGCTGAGCCTCTTCACTTTAGCGCCGCGTCTCCCCCCGAGGGGGAAGCCCGCTCGCACGTAGAAGGTCCGCGAAACATGAGGGCTGCGCGTGTGCGGCGGTTTGGTTCGATGTTTCCGGACCTGAAGAAGTCCGTGCTTTGCAAGCACAAACATTTGTTGTGGAATGCTATTCGTGCTGCCTTCACTTCCTCGTGACCAGACCTGACCCAACTAGCTACAAGACAACAGTAGAGAAGGTAGGCAGCGACGCCATGTCCCAGACCTGCTTTCAGCCTACAGCATGATGTTCATTTAGGACGACCGGGCCGAACCGAGCTGAACCGAGCTGAACCGGGCCAAACCGAGCCGAACTGGGCCGAACCGAGCTCGCTAAAATACAGCTAATTCAACAGACTGCACACACATCTGACCGAACTAGCTACAAGACAACAGTAGAGAAGGTAGGCAGCGACGCCATGTCCCAGACCTGCTTTCAGCCTACAGCATGATGTTCATTTAGGACGTTCGGGTCCATTTACAGTCAAACCGGGCTGAAACGAACTGAACTGAACCGGGCCAAACAGTGCCGAACCGGGCCGAACCGAGCACGCTAAAAAACAGCTAATTCAACAGACTGCACACACACACACACCCCGAACACAACGGTTTGAACATCTGTCGCAATGTAAAGCAAAGTAAGAAGGTCAACAGCCTGCGGCTGAGAATAAGTGAGCTAACTTTTGTGCATGTGTGCATGTGCATGTGTGCATGTGCATGTGTGCATGTGCATGTGGGATGGTGTTGACTATAATGTTCAGCGTTCAGTTTCAAGGTCACGGGCCGCACACACGCGCACGCGCACACGCGGGGAGGGGATGGTAATAGCGGCGCTGACAGACATGCGCGACCAGCTGAGGCCTCGGCAGCAGTCCGAAGAACACTTTTAAACATCAGCGACTCAAAGCAGCGCAGAGAGAGACATCTGTAAACAAGACGAGGGCTTTAGTGCAAACGTCCGCCTGACTGACAAACGACCCGTTCATCGACCGCACGGACAACGTGGAGGATGAACCCCGTTCACCGCCTCATAGTGAATCAATGAGGAGTGAAGGGCTGGTATGTTTACGGAGCTACGTTCTTATGAAACATTATTATTAAATGAATGGAAACATTATGAGGATACTTCTTTATATAAATATATATATTACAGATATTTTAACATATATATATATATTTATTTATATAGCAAATATATTACAAATATGACACTAAATATGGTCAAATTAACAAAAAGAAGATGATGTTCATTTATAAAACACTTAACCTGGAAAACTCAATAAAATAATTGATAACATTTAATTTCTAACAATGCAACTCAAAACCTTTCTTTATTATTTATTTAAAACAAATGTATTACAAATATGACACATACATTTACACATATTCTAATTCATTTTGGTGGATATAATATATATAAATGAAGAAATATGTAAATGTAAAGTTATTTTATATTCAGCCCAAATGTGAATGTGTTTTAGGATTTAAAGGTTGAATAAAATTCACATTTAAACCATTTTAAATAAAGATTTAACTCCCCACATGTTAAATAATTATAATATAAACAGGTGCTGAGACATTGATACTGTCTCTGTTTAAAAGGTACTTAATTAATAATAATAAAATCAACATGAAGACATTTTACTGTTTATTTAACACATTAACATGTATGTTCTACGACGTCCCGGTTGGTCACGGTCACGTGCCAAATTCCACCTCACATCCAGCACCTGGCTGTTGATGGTCGTGGCTTTCCTGCCATTTTAATTGGTGCTCACACACACACACACACGCACACACACACACACACACACACACACACACACACACACACACACACGCTCAGATCAGAGCAGCTCTATAAATAGCTCCAATAGCATGGGACGAGGCTGATGCATGATAATGTTCTCATTACAACAGGCTTTGTGCGTGCATGTGTGTACGTGGATGTGTGTGTCGCCCTGACGTTGTGTGTGTGTGAGTGTGAAGCCGACAGGTTTCACCACCTCGCTGCTCTCTCTCCTCTGCACCGTCCCGTCGCTGGGCTTCAGTTCCTGTGACTCTGTCGCCTCGACGACGATGTAAACAACATTTCGGGGCGCCACGGCGCGAGCATCACTTCACCTCGCGTGAAACCGTCCCGCTGAGGGACGCACACACCTCAGAGGATCTCTTCTGGTTCTGGCCTCACATCACATGACTCGGCAGCATGCTGCCATCAATCCAACCAAGCGCTTCCATCAGCATCTCCTCCTGGAGTCCACCTCGACGCTGCCGTCGCCACCGGCAACAACAACAATCCTGGGAAGAAGACAGAAGGAGGGAGTTCAGGTCCGTCCCGGAGCTGGTGGGTCTGATCCCAGAGCAGCTGGAGAAACACAAGGTCACATGTGATCAGGCGTTCCCTCCAAACAGCTGGCCAAACACACACACACACAGACACACACGATGTGCCGGTGCACTCGTCACTGCTCGCCAGCCAGTGCATCCCATGTGAGGAAGGTTCTGGAGGATGAACCATCACCACTGAACCTTCCTTAATTCAACTTTCTCTCGTTCTCTCTGATTCTCTCTAGTTATTACGCCGAACACACACTCACACACACACTCACACACACACGCGCACACACAGATGTCCAGTGAATTACAGCCATGAAACCCCGTCAAAAAACCCACACGTGCATAAACCCGATAAATGAGCGATGACAACTTGGAGTCACCTCCGTCCGTAAGACCTCCTCCAGAGTACGAGAACATGCCGCAATAACACCATCACAGCCCCCAAAATACCTTCATGTGTTCACAAACAGACGCCTGAGCCACATGAATCACCCCGCCATGAATACACCAGGCTTATTGCTGTTGGATGAACGTGTTAAAACGTGCTACAGAGCTAGCGGCTACAACCCAGTGTCACAGTGAACTGGTGGAACATCTTTAAGAGTTATGGCAGGGGCCACATGTGTTTCATGACATGTCCCTGTGTGTGTGTGCGTGTGTGTGTGTGTGTGTTTGTTGGGTGCATATCTGCTGAATTTAAACACAGTGTTTTCCGGGTGGGATCATTAACGTGTGACAACATTGTCCACGGCTTATCGGGACATGGACGTCCCACCGTGAGACGTCTGCGCCCTGACGGAGACGGATGGAGCGTAGATGCCAGTAGGGAGGTCACGGGGGGGGGGGGGGGGTCAGGGATTGGAAAGGAGCGGTGGCCCCAAATACCTAAAACTAAATTTAGAGGGACACGAGGAGATGAGAAGAGATGAGCTGGGGCACAAAGCGAGGGGGGAGTGTGTGTGTGGGGAGGTCACGGGGGGGGGGGGGGGGGGGGGGGGCCTGATCTTCAAAACGTGTCCAAAGGCTGTCCAACGTGTCTCCTCCTACAAATTACTGAGTGGGGGGGGCGTTAGGGACAGTGCACATGCAGCAGGTTCCTTTACATGGGGGGGCTTCAGCTAAACTGAGATGGGGGAGCACTTTTAACTCCACGTCCTTAAAGAGGGAAACCTGCCAATCAGAAGAAAAATAAGTTTGATAAATCAACCCCCCCCCCCCCCCCCCCCCTCCCCCGAGGCAGCAACAGCTTTCACCAACTTTAAGCGGTTTGACGTTTCCATCGACAGCGCTGCCTGTTTCCTGTCAGTCTGCCTTCAAACACGCTCCCCGGGTCAAAGGTCACAGGGGTTGAAGAAGGAAACACGTCAATGTGAAACACTGGTTATTTTTACGTTATAATGAGAAACAATAACGAGGATAATGTTAATAATGCTCATTTATATAAATCTCGTTTAATCTGCTTCATTGTCTGTGTGTCTTAAACAGGAAGTGATGCATTTATGCAAACGGGAGGTAAAGCGTTTAACTTGAACTTTTTAAACAATAACCTACTTATTGCCTGCCAGACCTCTGCAAGGAGCAAATGTGGTTTTCCACCAGGCGGGGGCCGGTGTTCACGGACTCACAGCCACTTGTGGCAGGTGACAAAGAGACGTCTGTGCCGCCGGCTGAGGCGTTTTGGGATTTTGGGATTGAGCCGAGTTGGTTGATGAGAAGAATCCGCCACGTCGAGTTAAAAAGTTAACATTTATTTAGAAGAGAAATAGATACATTGAGCATTTCCCCGCAGGTGCACCTGGAGACTCTACACACGTATCACAAAGCGATCCATCCCAGAGTCTACCTGCTGTCCAACTCTGACCCTTTTTATAATCTCCTCATGTCCTTGAAGACAAGTTTGAGCTGGTTCTGGTCTCAGACGGCTATTGTCCAAGATGCTCAGGTGTCCCCCCCCCCCCCCCCCCACCCCCCCCCCCCACCCCCCTGTACCATCCTGTGCAAAGGAGTACTGTGTCAGATAGGCATTTATCTTCCCGCTTCCTGTACTCCTTCATCCCTCAGTTCCCCTGTGTGCCTTATATGGTCATAGCGTTATTTACTGCATTGTCACAATATAGAAAAAACATGTAAAAAGCACACGAACAGGGACGTCTGAGGTCTTTGAGTCGTGCCCTGCGAAAATTCACCTTGCAAATGTTTTTCCTTCTTAATTAACAGTCTGCCCCCCCCCCCCCCCCAGTTCAAAAGAATAATATTAATATTCACTGATCTTATTCACTTAGTATCTTATTTGTAGAAGCTCACAGGTGGGACAATAAAGCGTGAGGGGGGGGGGGGGGCACTGACTCTCGGCCTCTTTAGCGCCACCTGCCTCCACACTAGTAAAACAGAGTTATGAGACGCTCACCTGCTGCAGGTCGATGTGTGGTCCAGAGGGGGGGCGGGGGGGGGGGTCGAAGGTGAGCCACGTAAAGCCTGGATATCTGACCCCGTGGGGTCGCATGTCTGAATTTGACCTTGGGGTCAACCACTCTGAAGGACAAACGGACCCGACCCTTCAGAGGGAGCCTGAAGGAGGCGAATCATAAAACGGAAAGAAAAACTGTTATGACGATCAAGATAGTCTTCACAAATGAAGCAGGGGGAGCTAATGCTAAGCTAACGCTAAGCTAAGGCTAAGCTACAAACAAACAATTAGTGCCGTTAAGCAAGTAAAGGACTCAAAGAAGAGCAAAGGGTCGATGTTCTACTCTCTTGATGTGGGTGCTGTGACACCTCATTATTTACTATAAACTCTTAGATGTAGAAATAGTTTGCCTTTCAAACCATTCGGCTTCTTTTCTGGAACATTTGGAGAATCTTTGGCGGAGCCTCGACTCGCTGGACATAGACTTCCGTTTTGACGACTTAACGCACACGCGCTTCTCCGGTTGCACAACGTTGTGTCTGGAACAAAGCTCGGCTAATCCGTGCACACAATAGACCCACAGTAGAGCCAGCGTGTCCTCTGCCAACGCAGACACACACACACACACACACACACACAGCAGCTGCAGGAGGGAAAAACACACACTTCCTCTCTCATTGAGAAGTACGGACTAACTAAACTAAGCTTCAACAACTGACACAAACACACACACACACACCTACATCTCATGCAGAAGGCTGTGTATGCAAACACACACACACCATGCAATGCCCCCCCCCCCCCACAGACGTGAAGCCCTGAGCTGCGCGGCATCCAGGAGCGACACCTCGGCCCGGGCCCTGGCTTTGTGTGGCGTTCACAGACACACACCATCTTCTTTATTAGCTGTTGCTTGATCCGTTCCTGCAGCTCCATCAATGCGTCCAGCTGTTCTCTGGACGCGCAGCAGGTGTATGGCCCCCGCGGCCCCCTCACACACACACACACACACACACACGCTCACATAACAAATAATAACAGCCTCCACACACGGCTCATCCATCACAGTTATGGCCCGACCCGGGAGACCGCCGCTCACACACACACACACACACACACACACACACACTGACAAGAATTCCTGCACACAATGAGAAATGTGTCAGACGTGTTGGCGTTTCTATACTTGTGAGGACCTTTGTGCTTTATTCTTTGAGCTGCAGCTTCAGAACACGTCCAGCGAAACGTCCCCGCAGAGACAAAAGAGCCACACACACGCTGATTTACACTAAAACACACACACACACAGTAACACTTAAAGTATGTGACCTAAAGGCGTGTATATACGTTCATGCCATGTGTGTAAATGCTAAATAACAATAATGCCGAGGCAGTTATGACACAAGGCTCTTTTGTTTTCTTACTCCTCACCTTCAAATAAAACTCCTTTCAAACTTGAACAAAGATCCACTACTTCCCTTCTTAACTTTCACAATAAAAGCCCAGGACACACACACACTGTAACTCTTTACCAGAGAGAACTTAAATTCAATACAGTACACGTGAGTCCCACATGTGCTCCCATGGCAGTAGACGACACACACACGCGCACACACACACACACACACGGAGGCCTCATCCCTCAGAGTCATGGCTTCGCTCCGTCGCTGTCACATGCGGTAAATCGAGTTTAAAGGGGCGCTTCACTCAGTCAGAGGGACTCTTCCTTTGCTCAAATGTCACTTTGCACATTAAAATGGCCGTTAGCACGACCAGTGACATCATCGATAAGATCGCACTACAGGGAGAGAGTTGTGAGGCCTAAAATCCATCAGCCCTCCACACAGCAAGGCTCCACATCTGGTGTAACTCAGAACTAGAGGAGGGGGAGGAAGAGGAGGAGGAAGAGGAGGAGGAGGAGGAGGAGGAGATGTGATTCAGCAGGTGATGTCAGCAAATGTTACTGAGGGAGAGGAGGGGTGAAGGAAAGAAAGGAAACTAGAGAAAAGAAGAGGAGCAAAAATAGGAGGAGATAAGTGAGAACGAGAAGTTAGATAAGGAAGGAGGAGATAGGAAAAGCCAGCAAGGAGACGGGAGTAGAACGAGCAGCGGCAGAGTGAGGAAAGGAGACAGAGGAGGAGTCACAGACATGAGTAGTTATTTTTATTCATTTCATTTTCTTTATGAAACCAAAGACCCAACCGGGGTGAACGCCATCGTCACCGCGCCAAAGCCAAAGGCCCTTTACAACGCCACGGGAATGTGTGTGTGTGTGTGTGTGTGCACTTTCTTACATATGTGTGTGTGTGTGTGACCTCCCTGCAGAAAAGCAACTGCTCGAGGAGAGCGACATTTCTGCTCCTAACAGCTGGTCTCTGCAGTTGCCCTTTTCCACACATGAAAGGTGTGTGTGTGTGTCTGTGTGTGTGTGTGTGTGTGTGTGTGTGGAACATGAAAGATGAAGGCAGCAACAGGCTTAAGAAATATTCAGTGCCTCGTAAATCTGTGTAACACTGGTGCATTTGTGTGTTTTTGCGTGTGAGTGTGTGTTGGTGAGTGTGTGTGTGTGTGTGTGTGTGTGTGTGTGTTGGTGTGTGTGTGTTGGTGTGTGTGGATTCTACTGTTTGTAAGCTGCTCTTATTACTTGCATTTACAGATATTACATTAAAGTATTTCCTGCATCATCAGAGCAGGTATTTCTTTTGATTTTGATTTAAATGTTTAAATTTGTCACCGCTCACTGAGTCCTTGAGTTCACACATAGAAGATAATCACAGGGTCACATGAACACTAATTTATTACTAACCGTGAATGTCCTTTTTCCAAATGATGTTTTCAGCCGTTAAACACATTTCATTTCCTCCCTTAAACGCTCACAGGTGATTTATTGTCACTGTGAAGCACCTCGAGGTGAACAGAGGAGGAAGTGCACGAGGAAAGTGTGTGTGTGTGTGTGTGTGTGTGTGTGTGTGTGTGTGTTGTAGGCAGGACATCATGCATATGATGAACTAGTATGAACGGCTTGTTGTTCCTGCTGATAGAACGCCCCAACACCCCATGACCCTCCATCACCCCCCCCCCCACCCCCCTCCCCTAATACCAGCCCATCCAGCCCAATAAATTCACAGCAGGGCTTTGACAGGGTCTGTGTTCTGTCCTTCCTCTCACTTTCTGTCATTAATAAAGTAAAAGCAGGAGGTCCAACATGGTCTGTAAACGATGAAAAGTGAGGAAGAGGAGGAGAAGAAGCGTGTATCATGTATGTATATATATTTATATGTGTATATATAATGATGTATATATCATGTATATCATGTATTTAAATATGTATGTAGATGTGACTGGAGGTGTTTTGAAGTGAACAACAGTGGACCTGTGCTTCCCCACAGGAGACCTGACCTGCAGCCAACCACCTCAGCGGCGAACGCGACAACATAAAATCTCGCCCCGGTGGTTCACCCCCCCCCCCCCCCCCCCAAACCCCCCCCCCCCGTAGGAGGAGGAAGCTGCCTGCCTATCCGGAGCCACGGGGCCGTATATCTCGGGCCCCATCGGGCCACGGCTCGCCCTGTGATGTGCTCCGGAGGGGACGGTTGATGAATGGAGGTGACACACCGAGTCCCCCCCCCCCCCCCCCCATGAGGGTTATGAGAGTCTTCCTGCTTCGGGTCGAATGCAGAAATGCATTTCCTGAATCTAAAAGTGATTTTAGAATCTTAAAATCACTTCTAGATCCGAAATACAACTAGAACTGTATCAACATACAGATTGGTGATCTTATGTTACTATTATTATTTTTAGTAATGGTCATTGGTGTCTGAAACCAATGGCTGCCTGCGGGGGTTAGAACCCAAAGAGACGTATGCTAACGTGACGTATGCTAACGTGACTGTGACTGTTCATCCACGATAACTCGTGGATGAACAGTCACAGTCGCAGTAAACGACGCAGCGTCCAACGGGATGTGAGACGAAAAACCCCGTTTCTGAGGAAACATTTGGCATCGGTGAACATCCCCGACTGTGACCCCCCCCCCCCCCCACACACACACACACACACACACGCACAGCACATGGAGCAAGTTATGCACAGGTTTCAAACTTTAAACCCCCAAAATAATGAGATGAGACCGTTGCATCGCCGTGGAGACACTGAGGGGTTTGATCCCTGGCTGCTAAGCATCCAGCGAAGAAACGATGGATGCCCCCCCCCCCAGAGTAAACATGTATTCTATTAGGCTTATGTGGGTTGGGGGGGGGGGGGTTGTCTATTTGTCCGACCGTCTCCGACTCCAGCGGACAGATTGAGTTCACGCGCTGATTGGGACTCGACCTCAGGAATCTCTCTCTGCTGATTGTAACAACACAGTCAGCACGCTGATGGAACCAATGCTGATGCATTGTGGGAGGTGGGCGCCATGGTCGATGTTGAGAGCCATGAGACGTTTCTTCACGGCGGACAGTTAAGGCTCGAAAATGTAAATAACGAAAAAACAAATAAATGAGTCATGACCGCATGAAAAACAGAGAGGCTAAGTCCCGCCCCTTCCTGTTGGTCTCCATGGGAGCAAAGACATGCGTCAGAAGAGAGACACGTGATCATTTGGTGCCGTTTGAGTTGTGCCATGGGGACCAACGACGTCAGGCACGAAAACCGAGCGCTGCAGTAAAAGCCGGCAATGAAACGAGAAACCAGCTGTGTCTCCAGGAGCTTCACGTCAGCCATGCGCCTCCTCGCCGCGCAGCATGCTAAACGCATCACGCCGGGCTAACGAGCGGCGGGAGGAGACAGGACGAGGAAGACTCCCCGTCCTCGAACCAGGAAGTGTGTCCTTCGTGGGAAAACCAGGCGACTTTACCCTCCGTCCTGTCATTCACACACTGAGACCTCGTTCTCAAAGCTTCTGATAAAGTCTGCAGACTCTTTTTTTAATTATTACCTTTCCTCGTTGGGGGAGGGGAGGGGGGGGGGGGGATGGGTGAGAGCATATAAGCAGGCGTACGGTTTCAGCTCCATAAATCTGTCCCTCCCTGCAAGGGGGAGATGAAGCGGCCCCCCGTGGAGCTGGCATCGGCAGACTGAGGGAACTCGTACATCAAATCAGCAGCGCGTCGGCCTCCTGCCGCGCGGGTCAGGAGACGGAGGAGCTCACCCGTCCGTCCCGCTCTGTCTCGATCCGTCTCAATCCGTCCCACCCGCTGCTTTGTCTCTCGGTCTGTTCACCCCCCCCCCCCCTCCTTCCCCCGTGGAAGGGAACTGCTCTGACGCAACAGGGCTTTCACGCAGGAGGCTGCTGAGTCAGCAGAATCAACGCGCACACCTGGCTTTACTCAGGTGACATTTAAACAGTTCATTATGCACAACACACGTTAGTGGAATGGCTTCTACGCCGTTAATCTATTGAAAGAATCTTATTTAAGGCCAGACGTCCTTTTTCCTAAAGTCCTTTCTAACTACCAGTAGTTTATTTGCACGTAATGAGCAGAAGACACATTAGACTGTGATGATGATGATGATGATGATGATGATCAACACACATGTGCATTCTGGACATATTAACAGGAATACAATCATGGATCAAACTCACTGCCAACACGTCTTCGTGTCTCAGTGAGGACGGGGACATTCAGATCTTTGATCTTATCTTATTATGTTATTTCTTAACATTAAAAACAAGTGTGTGCGTGTGTGCGTGTGTGTGCGTGTGTGTGTGTGTGTGTGTGTGTGTGTGTGTGTGTGTGCGTGCACGCGCTCCTTTCATCTATGAACAGCTGTCTAAATGTGTTCCTGTTTGAGGAGCTTTTGTAAAATAAACGAGCCGCTGAGCTAATTAGCTGCTCGTCAATCAGCAGCTTTCGTGCGGCGTTGTTTCTGCTTCGCTGCGCTCGGGAAGCTTTTCACACTTCAGGGATGTTTGAAATGTTTTTGGGGACGTTGGTGAAGAAATAAACAGTCTGGAAACACGTAGACCAGCCGCTGCGGTCCATCCACAACGGGATCCGTGTCCGATACGGATCAATCATCACGGAGCTCCGATTGGTTTCAGGAGGCCGTGCACCATGTGACCTCCACTGGGGGGGACCCGTGTGCTGACGGCTCCTCGTAGGAGGGGGACACAGTGTCCAACTCAGGCGCGTCTCGCCGTCTTGTCGGTCGGCGTGAGCCGGCAGAAGTGATTTGGGGCTGTTGGGGGATTTTGCTTTGTTTGTTTTTTACAGACAAATTTACAACGTTCTGACAAAACAAGTGAATCTCAAAGTGTGTGAGAGAAAACACATCCGAGGCGGCGGTAAAAAAGGACGCCACTTCCTGTGCAGGGACGCTGGCGGGGAAGGAAGTGCGAGAGGGCGAAGTGGTGAGTGAGGACTCGGTGTTTACTCCCCCCTCGGGGGGCGGGGGGGGGGGCTGGGGGGGCTGTCGCTGCCGGATTCCTGCAGATGAAGGATGGCGGCCGGATCCTGGCGAGGCCGAGGTAATTCACCGCGGGGGGGGAGGGGTCGGGGGGGGGTCCCTGACGCGGATGCAACACTTCCACAATATGGCATCAGAGAATTCACACGATCCCCCCCCCCCAACGCAGACGTCCCTTCAGGCTGCGGACCTGACAGGCCGGCGAGAAGGTGACGAGTTATTTAGAGGCACAATGAGAGCTGTTACAATAGCAGAGGAGGACGAGTCCTCTCACTGGGGGACGTCCAGTAGCACATTAGGGGGGGGGGGGCAATTAAAGGCTTTCATTAAGGTTCTGAATGACATCATGCAGGTTCCACTGAACCTCCTTCAGCTCAGACTACAGCACAGTCCACTGTGGACAGACCCAGGTCCTCCATTAGAGACAAGTCCACCGTGGACAGACCCAGGTCCTCCATTAGAGACAAGTCCACCGTGGACAGACCCAGGTCCTCCATTAGAGACCAGTCCACCGTGGACAGACCCAGGTCCTCCATTAGAGACAAGTCCACCGTGGACAGACCCAGGTCCTCCATTAGAGACCAGTCCACCGTGGACAGACCCAGGTCCTCCATTAGAGACAAGTCCACCGTGGACAGAGCTGTCTCTTTCTCTTCTTTATGTAAAATACATTTATTTCACCTAAATTACATTTTAGTATCCTTTTATCCAAAGCGACGTACAATAAGTGAATTACAACCATAAGGAAACAAACTCAGAAGAACAAGAAACAAGGAAGTGCAATTTCATCAAATAAACCGATTTACAACTTATATAGATAGTTATAGATAAGAGCCATTAAAAGTACAATTTAAGTGCTATAATTTGTTTGTGTTTTGTAATGAAATATAAATGAGATGTAAATGAGAGGAGCTCTGAGATCCTTAATAATTGGGATTCATGGCATTAATGTGCTTTAATTCTAATTAAAATCCACAATGTATAACCATTCATTAATAAAGTTGCTTTTTTTTTACTTTTTCAAGTTTTTGAAGATGTTCCTGATTAACGGATAAAGTCTCTGAAATCCACTCACCGTGTGTCTCATAGCGATCCTTGAAAGAGTTTGCGCTTTTTCGTGCAAAACCAAACCAAACCCACACCAACGGCGGTGAAAGCGTACGGAGGCGACGGCCGATCGCGAAGAACAAATCGACTGACTTCCTGACGCGATGACAGCCGGCAGCCTCCTCCTTATTTACAGTCCGCTGACAGCCAAGGTCATCTCAAAGTCACCTCTGACTTTGCTGTTGTTGTCACGCGGGGGTCAGGTTCCCTCAAACCGCGGACCAAAGGTCCACTTTAATCCTCGCCGGGTGTCTGAGCCGAGCCCTCATCAGGAGGAGGAAGACTAATAAGAAAAAGAAGATAATTGGAACGTGTGCTGCTGGAGGCACGGAGGAGAAAGTGCCTCCTGGAAATGATCCGCTGCGGATGCTATTCCACCTGCAGGTACTCCAATATCTCACTCCGTCATGGAGCTTGAGTCCGCTGCGGTTTCCTCAGCCTCCATCTAAAGGAAAACTGGGGTAAAAAAAGGTCATTATGTCATCAATCATTTCATTTATGCTGCACATGCAGCAACAACAGCACCCGTCACTCTCTTTTGCCCTGATAACGCTGAGTGGTGAGCAGCTACGCTTTAGCGGTTAGCTTTAGCAGTTAGCTGTTAGCTCTAGCGGTTAGCTGTTAGCTTTAGCGGTTGGCTTTGGGGCAAAGTGCTGCAGGCTAAATGTAAGAGCTAAAAGGCTAACGTTCACAGAGGTGGCATTGAGTTGAGTTATGATGCCTTCGAGCCCTAGCTAGTAAAAAGTGATTGCTAAAGTATTGTGATGTGTTGGGATATCGGCTTGTAACATGTACGTAACTGACAAGACGAATAGCAACACAAACCAGATTTCATCATTAAATAATAATTCTTTCAATAACGCACATTACGTATGTAAAACTACTGATTACGAGTTAAATGACACTTTCTCATCATTTGAATTTGTTTTTTTTCCAATAATCACAGTGGCTTTGAGGCTAATTTCTGATGGATGGTGTGGAAAAGGGTGAGTGTATATATATATATATACACATATATATATATATAATAAAATATAAACCGACGTGCTGGTTTAGGTCCCCGAAAGAAATAAAAATATCCGATTTCTTTCCGATGTTCCATCCAGAAAGACAGCTTCTGTCATCATGCTCAGATGTTGCGTATCAGATATCTCACTCTGGGTTTCCCGGGGTTCCCTCGCTCGGGGCCTCCGACTGAAGGTCTCGCTTCTCCGAGGTTCTCGTACGGTTTTCGCCTGCTGGGGCCATGAAACACAAACTGGCACTAAAAGCCCCGGGTGCAAAAAAAGGAAAAAGAAAAATTATTATTAATATTTTTCTTATGCTGCCGGGACTAAGGGGAGGGGGGGGGGGGGGGGGGGGGGCTCTGAATCCTAAACTGCGCTGTGCTCCTGAGGGGGGGGGGGGGGGGCATTGTTCCCGGAAGTGGCGGCGGGGTTCTGGACTGCTGAGAATGAAGAGAAGAAGGGAAACGAGTGTGTTTCCTGTACTCTCCCTCCGCTCCTCACATCTATCAGTGTGATTGTGCTTTACGAGGAGAGAGCCGGATAGAGATGTATTACATGGAAGTTGTTTAAAAAAGACACACACACACACAGACACACACACACAGAAACACACCATCGCCCCTTCCTCCTTGGCATGTCGGACCTGCAGTGAAGCGTGTAATCGTAACACCATGTCCAGGACAGGAGAGAACTCACAGGCCAAATTGTCCGTGTCATCGCCCGCTTCTTGCTGTGAAATACTGGATCTGACTTCATCGACCGTCATGGAGGAACACGGTGGGGCTGGAAGATGGAGGGGCGAAGCTGCCTGGAATGTCGTGTCTGTGGAAGTCGTTACGAGGGATTCCCCAGGTGGACATTTAAAATTATTACCTGGTTCCTTTTTAAATGTCTGCTCTCTCTTTCACTCTGTGGAATATCTCAAACATATCGTGAAATACCACTCTGTTAAGTTCAGGCAAAGACCGTCGATTGGGTTAAAACAAAAGTAAGTTACGTGACAAGAACATCAACACTGACTGAACTTCCTGTTTCACACGGGCCTCCTGGTTGAGAAATCACTGACTTGCTCTTGTTGTCTTTGCACTTGTCGTCATTATATGAGCTAATAACGTCGGAGTAGAGCTCCTGAGAGCCTCCTGAACAAAGTCGAGTTAAAAGGGAGTCGGTGGATGTCGCTTCAACCTTTTAGACACCTTTGAAACAGTCGAAACAAACCGTGAGAGGCTCACGGCAACCCGAGAGGACCCTGATCCACCACGTCCTTCGTTATACGGAACTTGAAGCCCTGATACGATTAAATCGGCGATCGACTCGGCGTTGCAGCCTCAAGTGGTCGTTCTGGGAATAGTAAATATCGCTGCAGACTCGTATCGGCAAACATCGCGTTTTAAAGAAGTCACGGGTCTACCGGTACCCGGCGGCTGTGGACGGGTAGCTGCGACCTCAGGAGACCCTCTTTGTGGACCCTCTTTGTGGACCCTCTTTGTAGACCCTCTTTGTGGACCCTCTTTGTAGACCCTCTTTGTGGACCCTCTTTGTGGACCCTCTTTGTAGACGTTTGACAGGTTAAAATACGACACGCTAATCTCTCTGCCCCCCTCAGGGACACGGCCGCAGAGAAAAACATCAGCCCTGACCTTGGAGTTTCACATGCAAGTACATTCTGGAGCAGACAACACCGCCCCCCCCCCACCACCACCACCACCATGACCCCCCCCCCCAAAGTTCACAGACATGAACACACACACACACACATGTGCATGCTCCTTCAGAAGCAAACAATCACTCATTTCCACTGAGGAAAAACACATGTTGATATTCACTCACTGCCTCCTGATTAATCCTTCAAAATAAAGCAAATGACACCCGCTGTGCAGAAGTTAAATTCAGGCGGCGTATTTCCAGGTTGAGTCTTGTCTTCACATAAACACCTGAAACACGAGACCAGCGGCCCGATCACATCTCGCTTCTATTTATAAGGCCTTTGCTTTATTTTCATGCGATGTCAGTACGGCTCACAAAAGGAGCTTCTCGGCTTGCAGGTTTATATTCAGCCTGCATGAGAGGGAGAGAGAGAGAGAGAGAGAGACTACACGGTTGCATTACGGCCGTTTCACTTAGAAAAGAGTTCATCCCTTATTTCCGTCCTCATGAAATCATACCTGCTCTCCGTTTCGCTGAGGCGAAAATCATTCACTTTTTAATCACACGGGGTAAAAAGTCCCATTTGCACAGAGGTCATGATGTCGGCACACTGGAATAAGTTGGTTTAAATGTCCAAACGTTGTCAACGATCCCCAGATTTGTTCCTTTGTTCGGACTAGACGTGTAGATGACAGTTTGCTGTGGTGATGGGTGTTGGGGGACCTGACTGCAGGCGGGGGGGGGACTGAAACACCTCACCTGGTACCCGCAGACTGACCTCTGGGAGCGTCCCGTGCTGCGGGACTGGAACGTTTTCATTGAGGGGAATATGAGGGCTGCTTCCTCCCATTAAACCTCCGCACCTCTACATCTGCTCACAGATTAGTCTTTGCGGGTCTGTAAAGTCCGTTGACAAGAGCTGAGGGAGGGGCGGCCGGCCGGCTCGCTCGGCTCGGGGCTTGTTAACACAATTTTTCCTCTAACCCACAACATGAAATCGATCTTTGAAAAAAACAGAAAAGGCCTGTTACATGACCTCGAAATGACTGGAAGGAATCTAGCAGTGAAAACAGTCGACGTAATGAGATTATTTGAGAGTAATGTATGTGCTTGTATGTGCAGGCGTATGTTGTTGTAACACCTTTTAACTTCATGTCTTTGGATATAAAGTGCTGATAAAATTACACACTTTTAAAAAAAAGTGCTATTATTTGTTTTCCTTGCTAAAGAAGCTGATATTGGATCTGGTCTCTCTTTAAGAACTCTCCGTTAAACTGCCCAAACTGGTTTGGGTGTGATGGATGGCTTCTGAGTTGAACATTAGCATTAGCATGTGCACCAAATGTCCCAAATAGTGCGCATGAGAAGTCTGAGAAATTAGCTAAAGCTTCATGACTTAAAGCTGCATTCTGTGTGGTGACCAGCAGGGGGCGACTCCTCTGCTCCCATAGACGTCTATGAGAAAATGACTCTACTTCTCTCTTGATTTATTCCCTCAGTAAACATTGTAAACATGAGTTTATGGTCTCAGTCTCTAGTTTCAAGTCTTCTTCAATACAGCATGATGTTCATTTAGTGAACGATGGTCCATTTACAGTCAAACAGACCATAAAGCAGGGAATGCTTTAGGGCGGGGCTTACTGTGATTGACAGAAAAACATGATGGCGTCGGTAAAACACAATCCACACACCACTTCTTATATGTGTCTATGGAAGCTACAGAAAACCCTTCATCCAACAAATGTACATCAGGTGCCACTGTGTGCGATCTGTGGATCAGCAGGAGCTATAAACGTGATGCGTATGAAGGAGTCCAGGTACGATGTGTGCGTCTGGCAGTGCAGTGTGCGGTTGTGTTGCACTGAGGGGGCCTCGTAGGACCCTGAGGTTTGGGCCTGCCTCTGGGAACAGGTGGTGGACACGTGCTGCAACCAGCCGCCGATGCTCACGTTTCTTATTACGAGAGCATCTCTGTCATCAAAGGGATTTTTTTTTTTTTAATCTGGGAGTTTCCTGGACGGCGACGGACCCAAAGGAAGTTCTGCTATCACATTTCTGCTTCTCATCCTCTTTGAAAAAATGCAATCTGTCAGGACGAATATTGCCAAACACGTCCGTTTCGGTCGGATGGAGAGTGAAGGACGTTTGGACCGGACGAAGGGACTGAAGTGAAAAGAGAAGGAAAAAGAACACTCAGCGAGAAGATGAAAAATGAGAAACCAAATCTCTTGTTCTAACGGGCGAGAGAGGGCTGATATCCGAGAGGAGCGGGAGAGGGAAGTGACGGTGAGAGGTTCGGACCACACAAAACCTGCACACTGCCCGATGCTCGCTGTCGAGGGGACGCTGAGCCGCTCGGCGAGGTAATCCAGAACATCTGCACGGGGGGGGGGGGGGGCTCGGCTCAAGAGGGGCCGTCCGTTCCCGCAGGGCTCCATGAAACCGCTCCGGCGGGTGGATTCGGTCCACGAGGTGACACTCAGTGATGTCATACAACAATAAAAACCTCCTGAGGAGATTGTCATCAGAGGGAAGATCGGCACAGTTCTAGTTTTTTGTGTTTTTTGTGGCAATGCAGGTACTAAAGAAGACTTGAAACTAGAGATCAGGACATAAACTCATGTTTACAATGTTTACTGAGGGAATAAATCAAGAGAGAAGTTGAGTCATTTTCTCATAGACTTCTATGGGAGCAGAGGAGTCGCCCCCTGCTGGTCACTACACAGGATGCAGCTTTGCCTTCAAATGCATCAAGTGTGAATATTACATGATTTCTGAGCATTCTTTCACTTAGTCCTGTACACACACACACACACACACACACACACACACACACAACTTCACAGGAGTGCAGGGGGACACAGTCACGCTCACTTGATCAGTGCACCTCATGGAATGTTCCTCACCACAGCCAGCCGTCACATTCAATTTGGTGCGGATGTCCTGGGATGACGAACACAAAGTGAATAAGTGCACGACTGAATCTCTGTTTCAGAAGGGAGGGGTTGGGGAGGGGGGGGGGGGGTTTGTGGGAAATGTTTGGATCAGATAAACAAACCGAATAGAATCTAACTCAACACTATAATACCCATAAAACCTCATTTGAGTGTGTGCAGCAACAACTGAAGAGCTGCAAATCCAACACAACAACAACAACAACAGCAACAATAACAGCGAGTAAAGACAGGACGAAGCAGGATCCGAAGGACCCCAAACCCCACCCCCCCTTCCTGCAGTACTGCGCCTGCATCTGCTAACGGCATCAGGCCCCCATCCCAAAGGTCGGGGGGGGGGGGGGGGGGGGGGGGTCCTCGGGGAAGTGAAAATAGAAAAATGCATCGTGTCAGCTCATCTCCGGGCCACTGTACACTTTCTATTAACTTACACTTTAAGCTACCGGTAACACAACCCGCCCCCACCAGGGTCTGAGAGTTATATTTATAAATATCCAACACCCACCTTGACGTGGGCCAGGAGAACAGGCCGCTCCATCACCTCACATGCAGTCATCCTTTTACAGGGTAGTCGGTGACTTTCTGTGGGAACACGTTTAAATTTAGAAAATGTGTTCATGGCGCCCACCCGGGAGCTAAAGGTTCTAGAGGTGATCCTAAGACTCACAGTCTGCAACCCCCCCCCCCCCCCCGATGGACAGAGGGCCCTTCAGACCATCTCATCCAGATCCAGATTAATTTGGGCACCTGTCGAACTCTTTAAAGCCTCATTTACCCCATTCGTTGTTGACTAAATATATGTCGCTGATTGATGCTTTTACTAAATAAGGGATAAGGGAGATCAATACTGACAGAGATTTGGCGATTTAGAATTTAGAAAAAAAAAATTGAGCAGTGACAAAATGGCACATTTTAAAGCGATGTGACTAAAATGGATTTTGAGCTCATTGGCCGAATGCCGAATAACCTAAAAGACCTAAAACATGCACAACTCATCCACTCAATGATCTACTGGAAGCGGCTCTTTGAGGTCCAGAGTTCACGCTTCTGCTCTCAGCCGTGGCTCGGAGGTGGGGTCGGGGGGGGGGGTGACACTGAGCCCCCCCGGGGCGCCTTCCCAGCAGCCCACTGGTGGGAAAGGTCTGATGCAGAGGTCAAACCTCAAAGTAACACAGTGAAGGAGAAGCTGCACCGACGGCACTGTGGGTTTAGAGATGCGGAGCGGAGAACATCTGCAGAGCGAACATCTGCAGAGCGAACATCTGCAGAGCGAACATCTGCAGAGCGTCCACACCCAGAAGGAAAGTAAAAGGTAATGATCTGCCTCCGTCACAGACAAATGTGCAAATGGATTTCACAGCAAAGTATTCGTGTCATGTGCGATTCTGCTGCACTTGTGTTTCACACGTCTGTGGGTACAGGCCTTCAAAAAAAAGAATAACAGACAGTGTGTGTGTGTGTGTGTGTGTTTGTGTAGATATAAATCATTTCAGCACAGCTGCAGTGTGCCGCTCTATCAAGCTCCAGATAAGCCTTCTCAAATCTCCCTCCAACCATCATGTGGCCTCGCAGCGCTCACGGCCCGGCCGCCTCTCACACCTCTCACGTCTGTGTGTGTGTGTGTGTGTGTGTGTGTTTGCCCCTGTGTTTAAAAGAATGCTTGAGAGCAAATGCGGGTTTGCGAGGACGTGCTAGAGTGTGTGATTATGGGCGTAACCAGGGGCGACTAATCCCTGCGGGATGAGGAGGAAGCATCTCTCTCTCTCTCGGCATCAGCTGCTGATGGAAGACAGCGCAGCTTTTTAAGTGTCCTCTAGGAAATAAACCACGCCGAATCCCGACTTTAGGACTTCATGCAGGCTTTTTGGCCTTCACGAGGTTCAATGGTGCCAAACCAGCATCTGTTTAACATGCCAACAGTTTAGTGGGATGGCTTTCATCGGTTTAACGGTTTTAATTAGAGGAGAAACAAAGTAAGTAACAAGCAACCTGAGCCTCTAAAAGCAGACAAGGTGAAGGAGGAGAGAGAGTAAGAAATGATGTGTGTGTGTGTTTGTGTGTGTGTGTGTGTGTCTGTGCGCGTCAGGGGAGCACAGAGGCCACAGAGGCAGATGGAGTTTGGATTTAGGCTCCTGTAGACGGACCCGTCACATTTCATTCTTCACTACTGCTGAGTGACCCGTTGGTGCAAATCCCCAGCACACTACTCACACTGCACGCACACGCTCACGCAGGCCCAAGACCTAAATGTGCATTCCTAACCCCCCGCTGCTCCTCCGCCAAGCTGCGTCACTACAGACGCTAATGCTAATGCTAACAGGTTGGTTTAAAAAAAACTCATGTTTGTCCTTCCAGAGGTGGACTTTGTGATGATTAAAGACGTGGATCATATGAATAAAAGGCCAAATTACAAAATGTCTGCGAGGAAGCTAAAGCACTTCTGTACAAAACATGAAAGACGAAAGAACTGAAGACCCGCCGTCTCAAAACCGCCTTTTTCCCCTTTGAAAATGCGGCTTGTGGCTTTTACAAAACCCTTTTTCTCCTGCTGAATGTTTCCCTTCTTCACTTATTGGTCCGGCTCGGACCAGAGAAGAACACACACACACACACACACACATGTGCTTCTAGTTGACGCGCTCGGGGGTGAGAGCGAGTGTTTTCTGGACGAAGGCCTTTTGCACGCGTGATGTAGCTCAACGAGGACACATTAGCCGTTAGCTTCCCAGCAGAGAGTCCCTAATGAGCAGCGCAGCGCTCAGCACCTCTCACACACACACACACACACACACACACACACACACACTGCGCACGTGTGTAGAACCCCCGACACACGTTTAGGAATGCGTGCAACGAAGCGCACATGTACAACAACGCACACAGGCGGCTGCTTTACTCCGGGGGGGGGGGGGGAGGTTTAGTGAGGCAGAAAGTGGAAACGTGCTAGCGGCAGGAAACAGATCTCTTGGTAAAACGTATCGATGTAATTATGTATAAAGATAATAATCCAATCGGCGGCGAGGCAGCCACGAGGCCTCGGGGGCCAATGGTCCGCAGCAGAGAGTCCAGGTTTTTATTCAATTTTGTATTTAAGGTTTAACAGTTTCATCAATTCTGATTCACTTGCAAAATAAAGAATTAAAGAAAGAATCTTCAACATCTACCCAGCACAATGTCGGATATTCTGATTTCTCATCTGAAAAAAATGATGCATCGATCATTTCTCCTGATATTCCATCATATTCTAACAATACAGGTGAAACTCAAAAAATGAGAATATCGTGCAAAAGCTTAAAGGTGAAACTAATATATTTTATCGACTCATTACATGCAAAGTGAGATTTCAAGCCTTTATTGATATCATTTTGATGATTATGGCTATATAATATATATATCTATTAATATATTAGTTTCACCTTTTAAGTTGAATTACTGAAAGTAATGAGCTTTTGCACGATATTCTCATTTTTCGAGTTTCACCTGTATATTAATGGATATTTGTCTTGCTTAGTACAACAACATATTTTATTTTATTATATTATATTTATTGTTTTTATATTTTAAATGTATTTAATTGTTCAGTGAGTTTTCTAAATAAATCCCACAATTAAACTTCTATAACCAGGGAACCATCAAACAAATAGCAGTTTAAATATAATTTGATATCATTGAATTTTTTCAAGCTCAAAAGTGGTTTAACTGTGTGAACATTTAATAAAATAAATATAATAACAAGATACGATAAGATAAAATAATTTTAAGTAATTATTGTCAGATGCCTGATGTCGTTAAAACCCGTAAGACCATTATTATTGATGATTCTAAATAGGTTTTAAAATATACCCCAAATGACACAAAAAAATTTAACACAAAAACGTTGGATTTTATGATTTAAGATTCAATTGAATAATGCTGCATTTCTAAACCTCCTCTTCCTCCTCTTCCTCCTCTGCGTCGACGTGGACCACCACCAGGGGGCGGAGTCTGAGTTTGATGCATTTAATCAGGACGAGGGAGGAAGCAAAAGGCATAAAAAACAACAACTACAATTTCGGTCTCTTTCTCTGTTTGGTGTGTGTGTGTGTGTGTGTAGGGGGGGGCACACAGCTCCCAGTGTTCCCAGGCCGGGGGCACTGGTGAGGGCTTTCCACCTCTGCTGATAATGGCAACCTCGGCTAATTGACCACAGGCATTTCATTTTAGCCGGAGGAGACAGAGCCTCGCTCCCAAAATGTCCCTGGGGGGGGGAAAGGGATGTGTGGATGGGGAGGGGGGGGGGCAGAAGGACCAATAAAAATGGGCAGGATTTCGGTTCGGCGGGGGTGATTGGGGGGGCGTGCAGGACAGAAGTTTTTGGGTCTTGAGCACCTGTCACATGCAGCCTGGGAGCAATGAATGCTATTGATGAGCCGGGCAAGGCCCCCCCCCCCCCCCCCCCTCTGCGCCCCCCCCCCCCACCACCATCCCTCTTCAGGGGATCTCCGGCGCAAAGCCAGGGGGATTGTTGGACACCTGTCAATCAAACAGCAAGAGGGGAACAGTCTGGACTCCCAGAACCCCCCCACCCCCCAAAATACGTTCTCACGGAAAACAGTGAAACAAGAAGATGATCTCACAGCATACGGCCGCCATTGAGGGACGTCCTGCATCCCGCTGTGGATGCGGAAGAGAAACCCAGGCCCTCCGGTTCAGAAGAGTGAAGCTGCTGCTTCATGAGTTTAAAGCTGCATTCTGTGTAGTGACCAGCAGGGGGCGACTCCTGTGCTCCCATAGACGTCTATGAGGAAATGACTCTACTTCTCTCTTTTATTATTATCTTAGTAAACATTGTAAACACGAGTTCATGGTCTCAGTCTCTAGTTTAATTTATTGAACAATGGCCATAAACAGACCATAAATTAGGGGATGGGGCGGGGCTACACGCTGATTGACAGGTCAGTAGTAAAGTCGCAAGATGGCGTCGGCCAAATCGCTGACCTCGTTGCTTCTGAGCAGCAGTAACCAATGTGTG
The DNA here is from genome assembly GCF_949316345.1 of Pungitius pungitius. Lineage (NCBI taxonomy): Eukaryota > Metazoa > Chordata > Actinopteri > Perciformes > Gasterosteidae > Pungitius > Pungitius pungitius. The sequence goes on from NC_084909.1 coordinate 3,425,320, forward strand.
ATGTCATGACGACCCCGTCCACCTCTGACCGGTCACTGCACCTGCTGGAAGCAGTGAGCATGAAAATATGTATTCACCATCAGCTTCCTGATGAAGACGCTCTTTGTGTGTCCTCACAGGTGTGTGTGTGTGTGTCTCCGTGTGTGGGGGGGGGAGGGGGGTCTCCACTGGCTGAGCTCCCCATAGGAAATGGCATTAGTTCGGGAGAAGGATGGGACGTCCTGTGAAACCCTGGGCGACCCCTGACCCCCTGTCTGAGAGGACGTGGGAGGGGGGGCGGTTGGAGTGGGGGGGGTTGCTGAGAGGGGAGGCGGTTGGAGTGGGGGGGGGGGGGGGGGGGGGGTTGCTGAGAGGGGAGAAGAAAACGAGAAGGACACCAAGATGATTGAATTTTTGTTTTTAGGGTTCAAGGAGGGGTTTAAGGATTTAGAGAGAAATCAAACCCCCTCTTCTCTCTCCCTTCTCTTTAACCCCCCCCCCCCCCCCCCCCCGCCCCCCCCTCCTTTGCAGCTGTCCATTTTCCCTCAAATTTTTTCTCCATCAGATTTCAGCCTATAATTAGCAGAAAGACCCCGGTGACTCTCCGCACACATGTGAGTGTGTGCCTGGGCAGCCCAGAACTAATGGTCTAAATCCACACTGCCCCCCCCCTCGCCGATCCTCCAGATCGCAAGAGTGACAGGTTCACATGTGGGTGGGGGGGGGGGGGAACTCGAAGGCCTGGACTCTGTTCTCACCGAGGCTGTGGGGCTGTAAAGGGCAAAAAAAAAAAAAAGTGCTCAGCGGCCTCCTCCAGTGGGGGGCATCTTTAAGCCTCCCCCCCCCCACATGGAGTCCGTCCCCTCCTTCTCTCGGCATTCCCACCTGCTGCCTTTAAAGGCCGCTTTCATGGAAGCGGCTTCAGTCCCGGGTGCCGTGGAGGGTACAAAGCGGAGAGAGAGAGCGTTCCCATCGCGTTCGCCCGCTGACCGGAGAGCAAGGTCGCGTCCGCGATGTGAACTCGCCCGGTCGGCCTCCCCAGGAGTCGCCCCCCACACCACCCCAACCCCCGCGGCGCTGTGGTCCAAGCACCTGTCGCCGTTCAGCCTCCTTTGAGCCCCGAACACTTTGAGACATACAAAATGAACTCTTTGCGTTGTCGAGTACGTGTTCTCGGGAGTCTAGACCGTCAAGTATTTAACCTCCTCACATTTAGCCAATTAACAATTTTTTTTTTTCCTTTCCTCGGGCGGAGCGGCGGCCATGTTGCTACGGTGGCCCCGAAGGGACAAACCAGACAAACGCAGACTCTAGGTTCTGCTGTTTTGATCTTAATCTGAAAACTTGCTGGTAAAAAAATCATTTTAACCTGGTTAGAGTCCAGAAAAGAATGAATTTTTTTTCTGAAGCCCCATCACGTCTGCGATGAAACGCCGCTCGGGAATCCCAGAGTCAGCTCATTCCCGATGGAGGCAGGAGAAGGTCCTGAAATCCAAGCGTAACTATTTCCAGTCTGATCCCCCAGCGTAATCAGCGTGCAAAATGAGACAAATGCGGCCTCGTATTTTTCGGACGCAGCGATCTTTCCGCCGAAAGGCGACACTCATCCCAGAGTAAACCGCGTCGTTAAAGGTCTTACCGAGTGCTTCTTGTCCCCCCCCCCTTCCTCACACTTCATTTGGGCATTACTCTAGTTTACAGAGGCTTTCTGTGGTTATGGTGGATTTGTGTGGTTTATCAAGTTTTCCTGGATTTTCTCCCTTAAACCCACAACACTAAATCACACATTTGTCTAAACAGATGCCCCCCCCCCCCCCCCCCCCCCCCCCGAGGCCCTGTGACGGGCAACGTGGGCTCAGCACCTTTCCACTCGGTGACGACGCTTCAGCCGCACAACGATTCACCCGAAGACCGTTAACCTTAAAACACAAAACTTAACTGAGGCTAGCGCCACCAAGTAAGGAGGGAGAGGGGGGGGGCGGGGGGGGGGGCATCGAAGTCGCATCAGCTTGATTGACATGTTCATGTGGGGCGATCTTCACCGTGGCAACATAACTTTGGTTGCTGGGAACAACACCAGCAGATGGATGGAGTGTCTTGTTTTCCACGCTGACCGACAGTAAGAGATGGTATCTGCTGGTGTGTGTGTGTGTGTGTGTGTGTGTGTGTGTGTGTGTGTGTGTGGCCGGCCGGCGTCTATCTATACGAGCGTGGTTACGTGTTGGGATCTTGATTCTCCATGCCCTCAGTTTTGGCAAGGGTAAAAAGTATTAGATTCGGGGAGGAGGGTGGGTGAGGGGGGCAAATAATTAACTGACATCAGCTGGTGAGGTCCGGGCAGAAGGTTGCTACTACAAATATAGACGTTTTTTTTTTTCCTTCCCCAATAAATCGTGGCCGGCGTGGGCAGAGGCCTCGGGATTGACAGAAAACACTGCACGGCATCCACCGCGGCGCTGATTAATGTGACAGAGAGGACGCGGAAATAGAAGATCAAACAGGGGGGGGGGGGGGACAACAGCACAAGCCCACCAGAGGAGATAGGAGCCAGGTGCCCGCGGCTACTGCGTTTTTACTCTACCTGAAGAAAACCTGATCAATATCATCTTTCATCTAATAGATCAGCTTACAAACTTATTTAGTGGAAACATAATGTATTTCTCTGGCTTTTATTGTGAAAGGTCAAAAAGGCAATTTTTCTTAAATAATGTGACTGACTTATACATAAACTGACTTATACAGAACTAGTGATTAATTGCATAATTCTACTGTGATGGACCCTTTAAAACCATTTTATAATATTGTAATATGCAAATGTATTTCCGACTTGGATCAGTGCACATTCAGTGGTGTGAGCTCCGGCGACTCGCCCGTGAAGACAGTAAACACCTCCGTGCATCAGGGTGTTGAGAGACAATACTGAGGTGTGCAGCTGGTAACAGGGTGACACATGTGGGGGAGAAGAGACCCCCGGTATCCCACCACCCAGATGTATCCGCGACGAACTGCTTGGCGCAACGGCATCCGCCGCGTCGTAAAGTTGTCACCTTTTTCCCAAAGGCCACGCGGCGCCGTTAGGAGAGGAGCCCGCCGGCGCCACGGCGAATACTTTGGCAGCCGTGATTAATGAAGAAGCTGATGATGTTTCTGCTCTTTATTGACCTGTCGGTTCGTATGAAGGACTCCCCACGTGAACACGGCAGGGGTCGAGTCCCTGGAAGGACCAGCATGCCGGCTATCTAGAGGTGCTAGCGCTGTTAGCGCCCTTAGCGCCGTTAGCGGTGTTATCGTGTTAGAGGACCCACACGGAGCACCAAAGCCTTTCAAAGCCGTGTTGACCAGTAGAAACTAATTAAAATACAGTTTACCGTCACATTTTCACAAAAGCGAAAGTGATCTGGAGATTTCTAATCAGAGGGGGGCTAGTCGCGTTAGCCGCACACGTGCCAATGGCTAACATGCGAAGTCTCCATTTGGCTGAATCATGAGTAGAATCTTGTAAAGTGACATTTTTGGTGAGAAATCTTTCACAGCAATGATAAAATGGAGAGTAGAACTTGTTTGTATCTCTGAGTTTGCTAACCTGCAGCACCCTTAGTGTGCAAGGAGCCATTACAGGAGAGAACTAGTCGTATGAAAGATGTACCTTTGAGCTGAATCAGCCTGGATGAATTAGGATCACAGTTGGATATGGATATATACTTGTTCTGGTGGCTGCGTATGCTCACAACTACTGGAATCACGACTAAGCGTTTTGTGATCGTATCAACTCAAGGTCTTTTCTGTTCCGCTTCAGAAATACATCCATCATTCAGGCCGCTTCCTGCTGGGCTTGTTTTCTCTTAAAACTAAGAAAAGTTCTTACAATTTATTTTTAAAAAGTCTACTTCGTAAGGGACCAAATGCTGTCTCACACTCACACACACACACACAACCAACCACACACTATGGATAAGCGCACAAGTTCACAAACAGGTTACGCTCTGTAAACAAGGTACAAATCCTGACAACTTTGCACACAAAGTTGAGCTGGATTTCAGCCTCCAAAGTAAACCGAGGCTCTGTGCCGGAGCTCCGTCTCCACAAAGGGCCACTGTAGTTATCACCTTAAGTGTGAACCGACTGCTCTCTGCGCCTTTTCATAAACAATGTGGACGGCCAAGAAAAACATCATAATTCCACTTATTGACTTTGAAAAAGATGAAATCTCTGGCGCTGGATATCTCTGGGTGTATCTTTAGGTCGAAACAGGGTGAACCTCTACACCTCCTCCCACAAACCCAGAACTTTCTGGTTCCTCGGGGCTTTTTTTATTTGACTTTCTCATTCCTCTACTGGGGCTCACTGAGATTGAAGAGTTTGGGGGGGGGGGGCTGGCTTGTGACCAGGTTAAAATCCCCCAGAGCAGTGAATCTGAGACGAGCAGTAAGAAATGAGTTTCAGCTTAAATGCTGTTCTCACTCGTTTCCTTTGTTCGCTCTGGTGGAGGACAACGGCCCAAACGCCTTCAGCGACGTTGCAGCGCTTCATTTGTAACTTAAGTCGAGGGAACAGGTGTATTTTCACTTAAAATATTTGTCAAGCGCAGCTGTAAGATTAGAGGGAAAGCAAGGTCACAACAGGTCACAGCTCTAAGTGATGTCACACCTCAACAGATTCAGCAACAACCGGCGTCGAAAACTGCTCAATCAACTCCGGTAGTTGTCACGCAAAGGTGTTTCCAGTGGAGTTAAACTCCCGGTGGAGAAGCACTCAACTCTACGTTGAATGCACCGATTAAAGGATTTTAATTTCCACTGCCAGCTGTATTACCATGCAGGCTTTCTATTTATACGTGTGTGTGTGTGTATTGTGCGTTTGCCCTGTACCTTGCGGTCTAACTATATCCCCATCTGGCTGAACAGGTGCAACCTTAAACGCAGCCCAAGCGCTCTGGAAATGTATCCCCATAAATCAATTTAGATATAATTACAGGCAACGTTATTCGTCAGTCAGCATGGGTTCGCGTTGTGTCGTCTGAAATGATTAGCATAGCGAGCTATTTCCACTGATGGAACGATCATATCCTGAAACCGCTTTGGTGTCTCTCTCTCTTTTATCTCGAGTCAAACACCAATCAGCGCTGAGCCGACTTTTCACTCACGTTCAGAGTTATCATCGGGGGGGGGGTTACAACGTGCTAACGCACGCCGATCACCGCGCACAGCCAAGTTCTGACATTTGTAGGACGCTGAACCGAGCATTTGAACCCTTGTTGACCCTTTGAAAACCAAAGGGTCCAACATTTGGATTGTCATCAAATATGTTGTTCACACTGTGACCGCATGATGTTGGATTTAGAGAGATATCGCCCAACTCAATAATGTGAGATACTCAATGTGAGATAGTTCTACCTAAGCTAGCACCAGGCCAGTGTTGCCAAGTCATTTGGATGTGTACAATTATTTAGCCTTTTGATAAATCATTCCAAAAACCCTGAAGGTAAAATTCAATTCGACATATCAAAACAGGCATAAGAATAACAAAACGATTTAGAAAATAGAAAAAACTTAATGAAATATTAGGAACCAGATGAAGTAGAAGAAGTACAGAAATGCCTGTGAGACAGAAATGTACTACTGCATTCTGCAACATGAAGTCACATGATTAGAAAATCAGCATGTTTTCAGGAGCATTAAGTGGAACCAAACCCATCAGGAGCTGTCTGACTGGACAGAGAGCGTCATGGCTCGGATTGCGTGACACGTGGAACCAGGGAAAGTGCTGACTAATTAAAAGCCCGGCTAATTGAAGGCGTCTGAAATAAACATAGCAACTTGGTGACATGTATGAGCAGTGTGAACGTTCAGGCACCCTGACAGGGGGTAGGGGGCTGGGGGGGGGTATAATATCAGTCAGTGTATAATATTACATTATATGCACAGATGACTAAATTAAAACCACTAACAGCATGAAGATCCTCACTAGTTGGATCAAATGTCTCCTTGAGCTTCGGTCCCTAAAACCAATCAGAAGTTGCAGCGTAGATCCTGAGGTTCGAACCTATCGTCTCGGTTTATGTTCCTCATCCTTCTTGATCATTTACACCAACACTAAAAAAGGGCCGTTGGCTCAGCACCAAACAACGAAGGCGAATCCACGTAGTGTAGAATGTAGCCGTAGGACGGAGAGTGGAGACCAAAACAGAGACATAAGACAGGTGGACACGTGGAAGGTGACCACGAAGGCTTCAGTTGGTGCAGATCGATGCGACGGCGCTCTGACCCGGTGGAACCTCGGCTGGCCCTGACGATTGAGCAGGTACCCCCCCCCCTGCCCCCCCCCCCCCACACTTGGTGTAACTCTATATCTGCAGCTCGGCCATCGCAGAGGTGATTAAAGCAGATCTGAGCCAACAGAGTGAAACGCAGTCCGCAGGAATGTTCCACTTCACCATCCAGAGCATACCAAGTGGGGATGAGGTGGTCTGTGGGGGGGGGGGGTTAAGTTTCACCGGACCTTCTAACGTAGCAGTCAACAAAACATTTAAGCTCGTAAAAAGTAAGATGGGCGCTGAGTCGGCCAAGATAGTCAGTGGATGTGTGAAGTGTCGTAATATTCATGCACGCATGGACGTGAAATACCGTTGGAGTATTTATTTTGAATTCTTAGTGTTGTTGAATAACGAGCAGTCTGGTGCATCGATACCGCGGGTAAAGATCGGCTTGCTTCAACGATAACTGGAAGGAATTAAAGGCAGCGTACAAGTAATGATCATATATATATATACATATATATAATATTGCGCTCATGTCGTCACCACATTGTTGCTGAATTAAATTAAATTGACCAATTTGGGAAACACAAACCAACAAATCTCACATTTCGTTTTATTTATTTCAATTCTCTAGAGCGTCTGTTTTAGATATAAATTAATAAGAAGACACTTGCTCATCCAGAGATTAATAGTAATAATGAAATCACACCAGCCACGTTTTAATGTTCTGAAGAACATATAATGATGCGTATTGTTATTGCATCACTTCCTGTTTCTCGTTCTATTTAAAAGCCATGTTTTTTTTTCTGTAGACATAATTCCCTCTTTTGTTAACACAAAGCTTTTATTGTGAATTATCCGCAGGAACATGTTGTGCAATATTATATAGTGTTGGTAAGTGAAACCGACTGCCAGCGAGGATCACCTGTCAATCACAGGTTACGGAAGGCTGTGTGGCCCTTAAAGTCCCCCTCTCTTTATTTCTGTCCATACCTTTTACTCTTGTATCTACACTTGGGTACAAGCTCGGTACCCAACAATGCATTCAGTCCCCCCCCCCCCCAAATAAGCGTCGAAATATGTCCCTTAAACCTTTTTAAACTGAATTGTTCCTGCAGCTTATTTGCCCTCTGGATGCTTCCCTGTAGCTTACAATGAGCTAAGTCGGTTAGCGACACAGCATGATGTCACCAGACCCCCCTGATATGGTTCAGTCTTAACACTAAATTAAACAACCACATCGGACAGCCAGTCTGTCAGTAGGTTGAGCAATAAGTGAGCACCTGCTCCTCTCACACACACACACACACACACACACGCGCACACACACACACACACACACACACACACAAACTCACTCACCCGCTCACCTTCATCCCGGGGTCAGTGTCACATTCTTTAGACAGAGACAGATTGCCTGTCACACAGGTGTGCCCCCCTCCCAAACACACACACACATGACTGCCCCTTTGCCCTCGTGGCTGCAGATGAGCTCATGGTGTGTTGTGCATTGTGGAATAACTCATGGGATCCAATGGAAGCTGTTTTACTCTGAATCAGGGCAGGACACTGACTCAGAGGAGTCACCAAAGTCTGCTTTGTCATTTTGTCAACGGTGAGATCTGCCAATGGTGCCTTTGCACATCCGGCTTCCACGTGGTGCTGAGTGGGAGGACGGCATCTGCCTTCCTGTCATTCCCCCATGCAAACATCGCTTTAGTGCCTTGCTCAAGGACACCAACTTTGACATGCGGACAGGAGAAGCCCGGGATTGAACCTTGGGATTAACGACCTGCTCTTTCCACCCTGGCTGCTCTCCTAAAAAGCGCCTCTGGTGACTTCAAGGCGGAGGTCGAATGTAAAACCTGTACCCTATGCAATAAAGTTCTATTTTTAAAGCTCAAGGGCGGCTTTTGGGTGGAATATCACTTAAGGATTACTGTAATTACTGTAACATATATATATATATATATATGTTACAGTTAATTGTTACTCAAGTCAAATATTTGTCAGGTTTTCAATAATTTAGTTGTTATAATGCAAGGTATTTTTTTAAACATCCTCCATGAACTAGTACCTGTAATGAATATCAGGTCATATATTGTCAAATTTCCCCTCAACCGAACCCCACTCTGCGCCCCCCCCCCCCCCCTCTCTCTCTTCTGAACAGTTAATTAGCAAAGAAGACGTCCCGTTGCTGTGAAGAATCAGGGAGTGAAAGGGACCTGATTTATTAAGTTCTAATTGTTGGTGTGGATGGCCCTCCGTCAGGCGGGGGCTGAGGTTACTGACGGACCCCCGCTGAGTGCTAACTTTTGTCAGCTGGCAGATTCATGGTCGGACTGAAAACCTCCCGCTGTGCGGACGAATATTTCTGAAAAGTTGCAAAGTTGTTGGCACCACGCGGATTTCCTCCCCCGGCGTCCCGGAGGGTGCACTGTTTGTTGTTTCTCCACACCCCCAGCAGGCAGGGTGATTAATGACCAAGGGCGGGGGGGAGGGGGGGGGGTTAGCATGAAGGGGGAGGGACCGGAGAAAGAGACAGGAGGACACACAGAGGAGTAGCAAGGTGGGCGTGGGCCTAAAATATACTGCCGGGTGGTGGGGGGGGCATGACACGCTGGAGATAGCAGGAGATTTCAGATGCTCGAAAAAAAAAAAAAGTAATGCTTGTCTGGCCGAGCTATTTGTGGAGCAGAAATTCAGCTCCGGACACATACTGTCACCCGATGATGGATCAGTGGGAGAGGAGCAGATCTCGAGGGGGGGAGGGCAGAGGAGCAGATCTCGAGGGGGGGAGGGCAGGGGGCATCTTGTTGCAACACAGAACGTTTGGAGGGAAAACCCAAACGCTGTCCTTAAAATAACGTTTCTATTGGAATTCAGTTATTTTCAGCTCCTTTGAGTTTTACACGCTCACTTACTGACTAACTCTTCTCCACGTGTTCATGAACGAAATCATCTTGACTCATCACCTCATCAACGCTTCTTTCTTTTCGGATCATATTTAAAGTCAATATCGTGACATTTATCATAAAACAGTAATTGTGATGAAGTGGTTTGAATAATAAAGTACTCTATCATTATTTATTGTATTTGTTGCTTCATTGCAAAGTATGAAACAAAACCAAGAAAGTAGGATGTCCAGCTTCCTCCTCCTCCTCCTCCTCCTCCTCCTCCTCCTCCTTCCTCGTCTTGCCATCGTCGATCAGCTCGACTGGGTTTGGAATAGAGCCAGAGACCCCCTGGGGGCAAAGGTCTGCTCCCCCCTCCTCCCACGCCGGACCGTGCCCTCTGTGATTTATATATCTGCTCACAATTTACAGCTTGTGAAATTCTCTCCGTTAACGGGACAGAGGACCAAAAAGAGCAGTGGGCCTGTCCACTGGGAGCACTGGTGTGTGTGAATGTGGATTCATGTGAGAGCCGATGAGATGAGATTATTTGAAGGTCCTGTGTGTGTGTTCCTGTGTTAAACTGTGCATTTGTGCCCAACATGTGTTCCTACATATGTGTTTTAATGTGTGGATACATATCTGTTTGCATTGTGTTTGTGTGTGTGTGTATTTGTGTGTGTGTGTGTGCGTGTGCGTGTGTGTGTGTGTGTTCCCCAGTCGGCGGAGCACCTGGCGCAGAGGAGAGCTTATAAATTCCCACGATAAGGAGAGGGGAAGTGTCACATAGCTGGGTGTCATTTTTTTAAGATGTGAGGAAATGCCGCCCAGCTTGATCTCCTTTTGAAATACAGAAACGCTGTAAATAGTGATGGAGTCCCCCCCCCCCCCTCCGGTGCCTTAACCTTTATTCATGCTGCAGGAAAGTCGGGACGGGTTCTTACTTTCCTTTATTAGTTAAAGTGATTTCTTAAAATAAACAAAAGCTGCTCTCTGCCGGTCCAAGCTTAAAATATCAAAGGTCCTGTGGTATCGAGAACGGCTTCATAACAAACCAGTGAAGGTGACCTTTGGCTCAATTAAAGTGTGTGTGTGTTTGTGTGTGTGTGTGTGTGGGGGGGGGGGGGGGTCGCGTGGCGAGGCCCGGAGTTCCATCGCCTCGGTACACGTGAGAGCGATGTGCTGCCAAACAACCGCAGACACAAAGCAGCATTAGCATTACTGTGGAGTCCGGTTCCCCTCCATCTGGATGGGGCATCAAGGACGTCTCAGTTTGCCCCGATTGGAGAGCGAGGAACCGTCCGACTATAAGTACAGTTGATGCACGGTTTGTTTTAGACCGGTCCACGTGAGCTGGACGTAGCTTCCAATAATCACTCTGCCGACGTCTCTATTTCCACCAAAAACGTATTTTTCTGATGTTAAACGGTTAACTTTTCATCCCCTTTAGTGTCCATTGTAAAATACAAAAGCACTTTATTTTACGTTGTACTGGTAAATTGATTACTTGTATCTTCTAACGCTAAAACAGAAGATTAGCGCGACGATTTGACAGTGACGTTCGACCAAAGACATCGATCCCAGCATTGACTTTGTATCGTGAAACCAACAATTTCACAGTTATTTCCCAAATGCTGCTTCCTAAAATACCCCCGGCCTCCCTGACATAACTGCACTGCTGACCCCCCCCCCCCCGGTATTGATGACACTCTCCTATTAAAAGAGATGTTGCACACATAATCTCCCCATTAATTGGCTGTCAGGAGAGGCATTCGTTCCCTGGTCCACTGGGGCCTTTCCCTACGTGTAATCTCTCTTTTCAAAGGAGATGGGCTCCATGTAAACGATAGGTTGACATAATCTCCGTTGATTGGGCGACCCGGGGCGAGTTGGTGGATTAAAAAGAGATTAGGGAGTGGTGAGAAGGAAAGCCCACCAGATTATACGGTAACCACCTGAACCTTTAGATTCAGATCTAACGTCCAAATGTTGATATCACAGCATTTTTCAAATCAAGTCAACAATCGAATCGAGCAAAACGGCGGGTTCTAGTAACTTTAGCTTTAGCTACCCTACCACTGGCTTCCTATTTGGAAGAAGGTGAATGTGGTAGGGGTAGCTAGCTACCTGGTGTGTCAGGGATTTCCTTTAATTCTCTTATACAGTCCATGGGTGGGTGCCATACGCAGGCATAGAAAAACATTTAAACCAACGACATCTTCAGCCATGAGACGGCTATAAGTGTTTGTTCTATACTTGCTTCTGCTGTATTTTAGCCATATCATGTTTTTAAACTCAAACAAATGAATCAATTTCTATTTCATGAAACCTTTACGAGATATGAAACAGCAGCCGGTTAAGGCCGACTTCATGCTGGTTGCTTGAGAACTACCTTTAGGTATCGACTAAAAATAGGTGTGAGTCATTTCCCCATGTGACAAAAACCTCACCAAAAAGCGCCATGAATCACAGGGTGATTGTCCCGGCGAGTCGTGGGCGGCGAGGGAATCGATCCCCCCGCAGGGCGAACAAACAAACAAACAAACAGTTTCGCCGAATGTCATCGTCTCCAAGCTGCCCGTTAGGGGTGGCGGTCAAATGGGGGAGGAATGGGAGTGGAAACATCATAAATCAGATGGATTTTAGAATCTGATGACAAACCTAATTCCTGTCTGAAAAGAGCCGACCAAACGCCTCCCTCCCCCTCCGCCGCACAGCCCCCTCCCTCTTGGACTGTCATCGAAGCCGGCCTATAAACATCGCAGCTGTCACCCAAACTCGCCCGGACCGCGAAGGACATGCCAGCGCGTCTCTCACATGCTCCTTCTCCAGGCCAATTCTGGACCGGAGTGGCCAGCAAATTCCACTTTGCATTTTGTCACATTCGGCCAGACTGGGGGCTGGACCAGGGCCCCCCCCCCCCCCCCCCCCCCCCCCCCAACCCAACTGTAAACCACAACCACCTCCACTATTCCCTCTCACGTCTGACCATCTGTTGAAGGGCATTTACTCCTGCGAAATCGCTTCATCCCTCGATCACCCCAGAAACAGGTTGTGAAGCCTTAAACAGGGAAATGTGGATAAGGGGCAGGGGGGGCGGGGGGGGGCAGGTGGGGTTCAGAAGCAGAGTGGTGGTGAGTGGGCGAAAGGGGGGAGTTGGGGGTCAGCGCACTGCGCTAAATGTTGTCACTGCGAAAGGTGAGTAGAGGAGCTTCAGAGGCCATTTTATAGTCAACAAACGCTGTGCCTCCCCCCCCCCCCCATCTGGGGCAGCGGTAACCAGATAGCTGCCATCATGCCTGCTCTGCTACACAACTAAAGCTGGCAACTCACTCGCTGCAGATAAAGAGCAAAAAGACAGAATTATAGAATTACAGTCCTCCGGACCCCACTGCTCCTGTAGCTTTAGCGTATCAGCACCTGGGGGGTCCTCCTGAGTGCTGCCGACAGATGAACACATGAACGTAGCTTTAATTAGATTTGAGTGTTCAAGGCAATGCACAGAGCTCATTTACAAAAGATTCACTATAACCATTTAAGAATTAACACCCAACTCAGAATTTCTTTACAGAATACTAGCGGCTGTCGGCTAATATTTTCGGGATCTCGTATCCATGAGAAGAAGTTAGCAGCTGTTAGCGCTCGGCTAAGCCAAATGTTGCATTACCGGCTCTGCAAGCTGAGTGAATGTGGGATCTTGCAGGTTTGTTGTTGTGAGTGGTAACCATAGCAACAGCACACGCTACTGCTGCAATGCCTGGCTAATACTGTACGACAGCTATTTGCTAACAAGATGAGGATTTAAACAAGTGGATATGGTTTAGGCACAATAATACACTCCAACGGGTGCTCGTTTACAAAATAACTCAACAGTGATTCTGTCACAACGAGACACCTCTGAATACCATCTATTCTCAGTGCGTTTGATTTTGGTTTTATTGTCATCACTCAACACAGCTCAAGGTCTTCATCTACACAAAAAGGTTTGAATCTCCCACCGGATCATGAATGCTGGAACAAGACAGTGCTTTTAAAAGGCTTCACCTTTTTCTGTGATTTAACTGCCACGTTAGCATAGGGTTAAAGATTCAAGTTAGCATAGGGCTAAACCCATGAGTTAGCATGGGGCTAAACGGCTGAGTTAGCATGGGGCTAAACCCATGAGTTAGCATTGGGCTAAACCCATGAGTTAGCATGGGGCTAAACAGCTGAGTTAGCATGGGGCTAAACCCATGAGTTAGCATTGGGCTAAACCCATGAGTTAGCATGGGGCTAAACCCATGAGTTAGCATGGGGCTAAACCCATGAGTTAGCATTGGGCTAAACCCATGAGTTAGCATAGGGCTAAACAGCTGAGTTATAAGACTAAAGTGTCATGTTATCATCAGGCTTTATAGGGCTAAGGAGTCATGTTAGCATTTGGCTAAACCGCTAAGTTAGCATAGGGCTAAACAGCAAAGTTAGCACAGGCAGTGACATGGTCAACATTCAGTACACATGTAAACAACCCTAAGTGGAGTGAATAACATTTTTGTGATTTTTACAACACAAAATTATGTCTATTTGGTCGATAACACACTTTTTGTGGTGCCACAAACTCAAACTCATTAGTCTGAAAATAAACTATTATCGCCTGACAGCAGCGGCAAACCGAACCTCAACACTCTCCGTTGTTTGTTTAAAATTAATTAAAAGATCCAAAGTGCGGCAGGGTTGATGTGTCTGGCCTATCTGCCCTCTGACCTTTCAAAGCGTCCCCCACAAAAACACTTTCTAAATCTTGTTTTGCCAAAGTGGGAACCCATCTGTCACCGCCTTCGGCCACCGTAGCCAAAACAGTGATTCTGCTCGCCGCCGCGGCTAATTGAGACAACAGCAGCGCCGGAGAGAACGAGATAGAGAGAACGAGAGAGAGAGAGAGAGAGAGAGAGAGAGAGAGAGGCAGCATTGTCATTCTCAGGAAGGCGCTCACAGCAACAGTCTTGTAATTGGCTTTAAGTGGATTAAGTGGCAGGCGGCGCTGGCCGGAGACGTGCAGTCCAAAACACAACCTGTTGGCCAGAGTGTGAGGTCTCAATCCGCACAGCTACCCCCCGCGCACACATGTATCTGTATGTACACCTGGATTTGACAACTTTGTACAATGAGCACACACTGTTGTGACTAAACTGTGCATCTTGTCTCCACAACCACTGAGGTGTCCCATAGCAACCGCGCCGTTGCTAGTGAACCGTTGCCATGTCCATGGTCGTTTTAATGCAGGTTTTTAAGCCTTTCAACGCCTCAATAAAAAAAGAAATCTGTTTTTTGTCAAAAAGATAAAGGTGGGAAAGACTGTGTGGAGTCAAAGTAGAGTGTGAGGACCCATTGCAATGAATTCCCCTAAAACCTGTTTATTATCAGTGTATTCCTCATTTCTTAATGAGAAAATGCTTCATTGAGTTTAAAATGCAAATGGGAATATGCTGACCTCTATCGAAACCCAACTAATCAGATGTTCCCTAATTGTAATTAGATTCAGCTTATTGTTTAAATAAAGCTCAAATGTGCCCACTGGCTTCTTAAAGAGTGACTCTGCAATGAAACACAACATACTCAATGAGTATCGAGATTTGTTTGAATTTCTATCATGGAAAACAAAAAGAAGTAGAATAGTTGGAGCTTCAGAGACTTTGTGAACATTGGTGAATGAATGAATGGAGCCTTGCGTTTATGACCCTCGTTCAGCTGTGTTGTGCAAACGTCACAGAGCCGTCCACAATTAAAACCTTCTTTCCACTGGCTCTTTACCCCTGGTTGTAAATTTAACTCGGCATTCCTTTATGGAGCAGGTGTGAGGGATTAAGGGGGGGGGGGGGCTTCATGAACTGTACATGTGACATCTGAACTTGAACTCTGGATGCACACACTGATCTGTGTGAGGCTCAAAAGAGGTACATTACATTACACACCGTAAACGCACACATTAAAAGATATTCTCAGAGGAACCGACAGCACCTGCCGTCTCTACCCAGAAGTGACCTCGTGCCTCCTGAAAACCTTTTACAGTTTCTTTTTAAACGCTCACCAGATGGATGCCGGGTCCCTGCCTGTCCGATACTCCTCCGCATGTTCAGCACTCGCAGAGTTCATGTCTAACTCCACACAGCAGACCGGTTGCTTTATATTGCATATTTGAATATGTTGTCATGGCAACCTGCCACCTGTCAACTCCAAGTGAGGTGCAATTCAGACAGATCATTATTCATTGTACTGCATATTGGTTTAGTCAGATAAACAAATCCCACGGAATTTCGGCAGCGGTCTCGTCGATGCCGAAACACATCAATGAAACAGCAAGGAAAAGTGAAGTCAAAGCTTCATGTGTCCAAGCGTCATTCTGTTAGGTGACCAGCAGGGGGCGACTCCTCTGCTCCCATAGACGTCTATGAGGAAATGACTCTACTTCTCTCTTGATTTATTCCCGCAGTAAACATTGTAAACATGACTTTATGGTCTCAGTCTCTAGTTTCAAGTCTTTTTCAATGCAGCATGATGTTCATTTAGTGAATGATGGTCCATGTAGAGTCCATAAAGCATGTAGATGCATTAGGGCGGGGCTACACACTGATTGACAGGTCCCTAACAGACCATAAAGCATGGAGATGCATTAGGGCGGGGCTTCACACTGATTGACAGGTCCCTAACAGACCATAAAGCATGGAGATGCATTAGGGCGGGGCTTCACACTGATTGACAGGTCCCTAACAGACCATAAAGCATGGAGATGCATTAGGGCGGGGCTTCTGTGAGGCTTACCAGTTGCAGGCAGAGGCCTTCAAGGCTTAATGAGTAAATCTGGGAGCTCCAAGAACAAAAGGTTATGAATTTATATGTGATCATATGAAGACATTCATAGAGATGCATGGCTGCGAGTGACAATCTGGACCAAAACAGAATGTGCTTTTCCAAGAGTTACAGCTCCCATAAGTCCGACACTTCGCTCACCGACGGACTCTCGGAAATGTCACCGTGAAATTTCCACGAACCCGACCCTGGCGTCGGGCCAGCCGGTGCAGGTGAGCGACGTGTGGGAGGGCACAGCTGCCGCCGGCAAACTCGCATTCAGGCACGCAGCGGCCAGGCATGCGTGGCCCCCCGTACATAGATTGATGGTGGAGATGGGGGGGGGGGGGGCGGGGGAGGGGCCCGCTAACAGCACAAAGCGGATTTACAGAGCGCATGCGCGTTGAGCCGAACGCATCCTCGGGTCTGCGGTCTCTACTGGTCGAGATGGGTCGTTAGCGCCAAACTTCAAAAAAGGATTCTCACCAAAAGTACACTTTACACATTACATGTGAACACGTCATGATCACGTTCTAGCAAATACATGCAAGAGCATCATTATTTTGAGGTTTAGTTTGTGAATATGCAGTCAATCTACTTTCCAAAGATAAGATGATGACAATTCTTTTCAATTCAATTCATTCATCCTTTTGGCTTCACTAAATACAAAGCTCTGAAATAAAAATAATAATTCATATATATATATGAGAAAAGGGGGAATTGTGGGGAATGAACTCATAACCTCGTTAACTCAACCCTCCACGGGGGGGGCGGGGGGGATTGGCTTCGATATCCGGGTCCCCGGTAACCGCTGTGATCTCAGAGGACGTGACTGCCAGAACCGGACCTCTCTCATTTGGGCTCGGGGGCTCTGCCCAGCGGGGCGTCTTTGTACTCAGCGGGGCCGGAGGCCGGGGGGGGGGGGGGGGTTGAAGGGGGGTTTATCAGAACCACCTGCCCGGTGCGGTGTCGGCCGTATCTCAAACATCTCTCTTCACCTCTTAGGGAAGAAGGGAAAAGTCGTTTGCAGTGTTTCCTGTTGACCTAAAAAAAGAAACTTATTAAGTCCTTAAACTGCAGGTTAAAATTCTGAGTTTAGGGTTGAACGAGGGGATAAATTAGTTTAATATGATTAAAAATCAATTATTTGGTAGAATTGAGAGAATTGGCTTCTGGAGCGTTTTCCTCTTCATCTTCTCCCCTGCCTCTTCCTGCTGAGGAAGCCTAGACTTTTCTCATTCATCTCCTTACATATTCCTCCCAGCAGCCTCTTGTCTTCCTGGCCACCTCCTTCTTTAAGGTTCTCTCCAGAACTTGGAGACATGCTGCCAACCTTTTACGGCTGCCTCCAGAACTCCAGAGCCTCTGTGCCCTGAAGGAGTTTGTCTTCTTTGGTGCTGATGAGACTAATTGTCCATATGAGGTCCTCCTTCAGAGGGTTCTGCTCTTTAATGAGATCCAAGATGTCAGTGTCTCTCTTCTTCTTCATCCAGCACTCAGCCACTAGTGTTGTCTGTTTCTCTCCTGGTCTTTTTCCTCAGAGAGCTTTTCCATCTCCTCCTTGTGGTCTGAAACCATCCTGCTGTCTTGTTGTTCTCCAGCAGTTTGATAGCCTCCTTAAGACTTTGCACTAATTCGCTCCGTCAGAGCATGTTGGATCAATTGTCAAATAAAACCTTTCTTGCCATGCTTCAGATAATGAAGATCTCGTCCGTGACGGAACCTCGGCCCAATCCCCAGACCTGACATCTCTCCATCAACAGTTCCAAGATGTTCCCGATGAACCCGAGAAGAGAGGGATAAACACAAGAGGGCATCACTTTACCACAAATGTCTTCGTCGTAGCTGAAAACCAAACTGCCCCCCCCCCCCCCCCAACCCGCCCCCCATCCCCGACTCCTCCACCACCCGCCCCCCCCCATTTCCTCTTTTAAGTCCACCAGAGAACGATTCTGGAGTCCGTTAAAATGTCTGAAAAGTGACGGAAGGGAGAGATCCATGGCTGAGACAGGCAGGGGATTATGGGTAAACCCTTGAGTCGGCGTGCTGTCCCTCAGAAGTACCCCCCCCCCCCTCTCCACCACCACCACACCCCCCCCTCCTCCTCCTCTGCTTAAAAACTCCGATCGGTCCAGTTTCACCTGTTGTCTTTTAGTCTCCTCTCTACGCCGTTAATCAACCAACGTGATGGTTGTTTTCTCCGGGGGGAGGTCGTGGGGGGGGGGGGGGGGGGGCGCCGACGCGCTCTGCCTTTCTTTTCCACTCAAGGAGCTGATGGATCGTCTGCGGTATGAAAACAGAACCTGCTGCACATTAAGTCACGCTGCTGCCCGCTTTCACTGAAACATCTCCTCATCTGACCGGGGTAAACCCGCGGTGAAGATGGGCTGTGAGGGGGGGGGAGGGGGGGGTTCAGAGCAAACAGTAACATGAATAATTATCGGAAATAAAGTCCAGATAGACGAAGCGGAGCCAATTATGAAATCATGTGTTTCTCTCCGGCTGCCGGCTCGTAGCTTGAAGTCACAACAGGTGTTTCTAATATGGGCTCTTCATGGACATGTAACCCCCCCCCTTTACTTTTAGTTTTAGCCGCTTGCATGATAGGAAGTGATTGGGTAGGGGGGGGGCTCAGAAGACATGCGTGTAATGGACGCTGATTGCTGCCCCCCCTCACTGAACCCCCTGGGGAGGAGTAGTACTGAATGCCTCGCTCTCCCTGGTCTCTCTAACAGGTGCCGTCCTCTCGTCACTAAACAGAACCAGCAGGGACAACGTGTCTCCTCCACCCGTGATGGATGCGTGGCGTCAGCGTTTGAAGCTCTCGCCTGTGATGTGGTAAGGGGGGCTGCGGGGAGGGGGGGGGGGGGGGGGGCAGATGTTGTATGAGCGGAGGTCGCTCTCTCGGGTGATTAATAATCATGTCGCTCGTTGTTACTGTTGCCTGAAGGCCGTGACCGACCCCACCAGGTCGATCCACCAGGTCTATCCACCAGGTCTATCCATCAGGTCTATCCATCAGGTCGATCCACCAGGTGATCCATCAGGTCTGTCCATCAGGTCGATCCATCAGGTCTATCCATCAGGTCTATCCATCAGGTCTGTCCATCAGGTCGATCCATCAGGTCGATCCACCAGGTCTATCCATCGGGTTGATCCATCAGGTCTGTCCACGAGGTCGATCCATCAGGTCTGTCCAACAGGTCGATCCATCGGGTCGATCCACCAGGTCTATCCACCAGGTCTATCCACCAGGTCTGTCCACCAGGTCTATACATCAGGTCTGTCCACCAGGTCTATCCATCAGGTCTGTCCAACAGGTCTATCCACCAGGTCTGTCCACCATGTCTGTCCATCAGGTCGACCCATCAGGTTGATCCATCAGGTCGATCAGGTCAGCGCCTTGAACTCTCATCACTTGATCGCAGTAAACATTGTAATTCATCTCGCTAATGCGATCACATCAAAGTGTTTTTTTAACAACGTTGTGATTTCTTTGCAGAATAAGGGTTTCTCCTTCGGCTACAACGGGAAACAAAACAAAGCCAAACCACGTTTATGAATTAAAACGTTTATTGAGCTTTTTTACGTGCTTGGCACCTGTATTTACATTTTTTCAAAATGCCTCAAAAAAAGAATTACTTTGCCTTATTATTGTTTTCACACATTTTCTTTATAACAGCTTGATTTGTAACATTGTTATAATGCTCAGGACTTAAATACACATCTCTACGACACACCAAAACATACTTTACTCGGTTTTTGCTATTGCTTCTTTTTTTAACTTTTCACACGACAACTTTTTTTAAGCTTATGGTATTGATTGCATTTCGCCATCTTTTATATATATGCTAAAAAACAACAACAACAACAACAACAGCGTAATCCACTCAAGAGAAGTGAAGTCAATCCAGTCTGTGAGGATGGGGCGGGGGGGTGGGGGGGGTCGAGGGGGGGGCTGTGTGGTCAGACTTTTCAGTTCCTCGGTTCCCTTCTAAGCTCAAAATGTTCTTCCTTTTCTTCTTCCATTACGAAAGCGACCACTCTCCGACCTTCGAGTCCCTTGAGGAGCTGCTGAAAGGTTCCCTGCATGTTTCCTGCAGCACCGTCGTTTCCCTCTCTGTTAGAACAAAGGTAGTTAAATAATAGCTCCGACTCTATAATGCTTCGTTTAATGCGACGCAGTGTCTTTTTTAAAAGATCCTGTTTCTGAAAGAAAACAAAGAAAAACACCGGTTGCGCTCTTTTCAGCTGAAAGGCCCGACCCCCGTGGGGCCTACACCATGTGCATGGACATCTGGGAGGAGGAGGAGCCGTACTGGCGAGCGTCGCAGGAGCCGCCGCCCTGCTGGCCGCCGCTGGCGTTGCCGATCATGTGCATAGCGTCCATGCCCCCGTTGGACAGGTACTGGCGCTCGGCGAAGGCCCCGGCGGGGGTGGAGGAGCAGAGCAGACCCCCCTGGGGCTTCTCGGGGCTGGCGGCCAGGCGGGGGGAGGTGGGGAAGTTGTATCCGTACAGGTTATAAGGGTTGTGCAGGGAGAACGCGTTGTAGGAGCCCTGCTGCACGTGGTGGTGGCCCCCGCTGAACATGTGGGCGGAGGAAGGGGAGGAGCCTGACGAGGAGGAGGAGGCGGGGCCGGAGCCGCCCCCGGCCTGCATCACGTACTGGAGCTGTGAGGCCGGGAAGGAGCCCAGCTGGCCGCCATAGGCGTCCATCTTGGCTCCGGGGCCGCCGCCCCCTCCGTGAGCGCCGGCCTGCATGCCGGCGGCGATCAAGGAGGAAGTCCTCTGCGGCAGGAAGGACTCGGAGGGCTGAGCCGAGGCCACGCCCCCCCCCGCGGCCTGGAGGCGTCCGTAGGAGCTGTCGGCAAGGCCGCCGTAGCCCTGCAGGGCCGCCATGTTGCTGCGGGCGCAGGCCGGGTACTCGGACAGGCCCAGGTTGCAGAGCTGGCTCTCCCTGCAGCCCACGTTGAAGGTGTTGGGGGCGAGGTGGAAGGTGGGAGGGGAGCAGGAGGGGGACAGGAGGTGGGCGGCACCGGAGGGGGAGGGGGTCCCCGTGCTGGAGGTGGTGGGAGAAGTGCCCGTGCTTCCACCTGGCAAAAGCACACACACACACACACACACAGGTGGACATAAAGTACAGCTGAAACCTCAGAGGACGCACTGAAAATACCCGAGACAGAGAGAAAGTACCCGTGAAGTCTTCTGCAGAGCTCTGCAATGTGCACACAGTCAAATGTATTACAGTAATGTTTAAGCCACATTGTAGTTCATCAAAGCAGGAAACCTCCACTTAAAGACGGGCCGTGGGGCCGCAGTGAGGCCGGTTCAGAGGAACCGTTTCACCAGGAGGGGGAAACGCTGACGTGGGGAAATGATATCTGCGGGATATTGATCGCATATTCATGCTATTTATCTGGCTGCTTGGACCCTGAAACGACGCGCTTGGCCCGGGTTCTGCGCTGTGCACCATATGCATTCGATAATACTGCAGCACTGCGGAGGATGGAGGGAGGGAAAATGTGGGGGAGGAGGGGGGAAGAAAAGGGGGGAGAGAGCGAGAGCAAGGTGGACTTGAACAGTTTATGATGTCATGTTTTCCTCTGGTGAGGGGGGCTCGAGGTGCTTCAGGGGCCGGCGGGGAATAGATGATTATATGAAGAGAAAAGGGTGTGTGGTGTGACACACACACACACACACACGAGCACAGGACTCTGATTGAACCCAAATCACTTCGGAGGAGTCTAATGATAACAAGCAGACAGAATACGGCGCGTCACGTCATGTGACCCTTCTCAGAGGAGGGACCCCCCCCCCCCTCATCTGCGAGGCGAGGGGGGAGTACACATATTCACACACCTTGCTGCTTCTGCATGTTGGTGAAGTCTTCGAAGGTGAGGGTCCTCACGGGAGGTCTCCAGAAAGCGTAGGTCTCCATGATGGCCTCCAGGCCGGTCCTGAGCGAGACGAACCCACGGGGAGAAGAGAGAGAGACTAATTACTGAGACAAAGACTGTTGAGTTTTCATCACATTTATCCTCCAAGTATATCAAAATATGACTCTTTTTTAATCTTTCTAATCAGTTTTTATTAAATAATAAGACGTGTCATGTGTTCTATTAAATTTGTGTCATTGCTACATTTTTATTTCATTGATGGAAATCAAATTATTTTGAATGAATCCCTAGAATCGAAATATTTTTCTAACTTTTTTTTTCTTTCTTATATTTTTGAAACATTTTCATATTTGTGGTTATGAGAAGATTTTTTTCTGGAGGGATACGTTTTTGAATAAATGCCATAAGAAGCACTACCTCTATCTTAGTTATGATAAAACACACGGCATGTCCAAGTTGATTATTAGTGAATGAGAGCAAATTTACTGAATGAATCTTCTGACTGGAGCGAGGAAGTGACATGTGAATGAGATGGGGAGGGGGAGGGGGCGGGGGGGGGGGTAGGAGCCAGAGTCCTGCTCTGTGGAAACTGCAGCCATTAAGAAAGGAGGTTTTCTTCATTTAGCTCATAAATCCGGGTGACGTTTCACCGTACGCGGTTCTGCCTCCCCGTTGATTCCCCCCCCCCCTCGCTCCCCCCCCGGGCAACTTCAGGGCCGCCGACTCCTCGGCCTCGTTAGGCGCTCGGCATCACTGCGCTCATTCATGCAGACCCCCCGCCCCCCCGCTGCAGGCCGTAAAGTCAGGTCACACCTGAGCCGGGGGAGACTTCCGCATTAAGACGCCATTAAGAGAACCAGCAGCTCCGTCCATTAACGCTTCCTCTCAATGTGGAACCAGTTGGGAACATTCCACAGGAAAGCGTCTGTTAGTGTCACGTCCAACGCCAGCTGCAGCTGCCTGCAACTGCTGCAGGACTGATAACAATAACACGTCTAACTAAGAAAGATAACCAGCAACAACAGGGAAGCTCCTAAATTGCTATGATTAGCACAAGCAGCGATATGAAGGTCAAGGGTCAGAGCGGGAGCTCACTCGCAGCGTTCAGAACTGATCAAAGATCATAAAAAAAGCAGCTGCAGACACGAGAAGGGCCTTGTTATGCTCCTCCTGGAGTCCGAGCATTGAGATCCCAACTGAAGGGAGGTTGGGGGGGGGGGGGGGTCACGAGCAGTACGTGAGGATAAATTCATTTTCTCTCTCCCCAAGACAAATATCTCACGCTCCGTTATCTTTTCATCTGTCGCTTCGCTGCAATGAAATTGTAATGCCAGTTCATAAATCAAACAGTCTATTGTTTGAAAAAGGGAAAAAAGACGTCTCGAATGTCTTGCTTGCCAATAATGCGGTCCAGATGTAGGGGGGGCTGCTTTCATGTGCAGAGCCCCCCCCCTGCTTCCTCCTCTCCTCCACAAACGTTGTGTATGATAATTCAGAGACGGATTGGGAGCGAGGAGAGAAGCTGGAGAGGAAGCGAGTGAGGAGGAAACTCCACGAGGAATAAAAACAACTTATCCTAAAGCTCTGAAGCCATGTGACCGTCAGGGATATGATGTCACCGGCCACACAGCCAATAGGAGCGCTGCTCAGGCTCACTGCTGCACACCTGTGGTGACAACACAGCTGATGCATCCGCTGAAAAAAGCTGCAACCAGAAAAACGCATGTGTTGGCTTTTAGGTGTGGATTTATGTTTTGGGGAATGAAATAGAGTTTAAATGAGTATCTGAATGATTTATTAACAAACTAAAAACCTCCAGAATCCAGAGAGGAGCGAAACTGTAACGTTTGGTAGAGAAGGACACTTCAGCTAAGTGACGCGTAACTTCTGGATCGGAGTGAGAGAACAAGCTCATTTTAAAGAGAGGTTTGGTCACATGACCGACATGTTGAGGACACTGCAGATGGAGAGGGACAAAGAATGAAACGTTATGTTTAAATATGCAAAGGGGGATTTAATGGATGGTAACTTTTGGGGAATTTAGGTTAACAGAGTACAGAGAACAGAGTAGTGTAATAAACACCTGAATGTGTCATTTGGGTGTTTCCTTTCCACTCGTCCCAAAGAAGACGTGTTGTGTATTAAAACATTGACGAAAGGCTTAGAGAGGTCGTAATGTGTGTAATAAAAACATCATGATGTCAGCGTTAATGACCCTGTGAGTATGGATTTGGGGATTGAAGATTAAAGATGTCTAGACGTCTCGGTTGAAGTGAGCTACATTTCGGCTATGCATGAGTGGAAGCCTTTGTTTTCTAAAGTTTTATGCAGTAAAAAATCCAATTTGAGCACTAAAGGAAAGAATAAGTTATCCATGAACAGTGCATGTTACACATAATATAGCGTAAAGAATGTTTTCTTATTATTGTATCGTAGCATCGTGGTATCGTTGTATCATCGTTGGTATCGTTCTATCGTATCGTGGCATTGTGGCATTGTGGCATTGTTGTATCGTGGTATAATTGTATTGTAGCATTGTAGCATTGTGGTATCGTTGTATCATTGTATCGTAGCATCATGGTATCGTTGTATTGTAGCATTGTGGTATCGTGGTATCGTTGTATTGTAGCATTGTAGCATTGTGGTATCGTATCATTGTATCGTAGCATCATGGTATCGTTGTATTGTAGCATTGTGGTATCGTGGTATCGTTGTATTGTAGCATCGTGGTATCGTTGTATTGTAGCATCGTGGTATCGTTGTATTGTAGCATCGTGGTATTGTTGTATTGTAGCATCGTGGTATTGTTGTATTGTAGCATGGTGGTATCGTGATATCGTTGTATTGTAGCATCGTGGTATCGTTGTATTGTAGCATCGTGATAGTGTGGTATTGTTGTATTGTAGCATTGTGGTATCGTGGTATCGTTGTATCGTGATGACATTGTATCGTTGTATAATTGTATTGTAGCATCGTAGCATCGTGGTATCATTGTATCATTGTATCGTAGCATTGTAGTAGCGTTGTATTGTAGCATCGTTGTATCATTGAATCGTAGCATCGTGGTATCGTTGTATTGTAGCATTGTGGTATTGTTGTATTGTAGCATCGTGGTATTGTGGTATTATATCATTGTGGTAACGTTGCAATGTGAAACCAACCTGTTTCTCCCAGAGTCCCTGAACCCTTTGGCGAACGGGTTCCGGTCGATCTTTAGTCTGGTGATCTGCAGACGGGAAGATTTTTGTGATTATTGCAAAATTCCCTCAAATATGCCAATTTTCCGTGCTGCCTTATTATAAACTGTGGGAATATTAAAGGCTGCCTAAAGTCATCTTTTGTTTGCTTCTGCATATTTTATTTTCTCTCCAACATCTAGAAGGAAACTTCTACCATGCGATGTCGCGCTAATTAGCTCCATGGTCCAAATGGTTGAATTTCAGTCCGTTGAATAATGGTAAAGTAGAGAAGGACCTCCCGAAGGGACGAGTCCAGGGAGACAATGCCATGAATACTCTGTTCAGATGAGACGTTTGCGGCGGACGCTGTGGAATCGCTTGTGTCATGCTTTCATTCTTGAGTTTTTCGGGTTTTCGCTGAATGTTGGAAAATAGTGGCGGCACCTGCTGGTTCTGGTAGGCGGTGACGGTGGTGAAGACGGTCTCGGGGAAGCTGAAGGTCTTGACTCCCTCACCGCTCGGCACCGTCTTGTTCTGAGACAGCTCGCTGCTGAAGTCCTTCCTGATGACGTGCACGCGGGGCTGGTACTTGTGCATCGAGTGGAGGATGATCTGAAGAAGAGGAGGAGGAGAAGGTGAAGAGCAGCCCGTATCCTTCCTTACTATCGTGTGTGAATTAGACTTTAAGAGTTGAGCTATTGATTGAAAATGTGTTTTTCTAAGAACCTTTAAACGGTTTATAAACTTCTCAGGAATGTTGACTTTATTATTATTATTAAAGGCATTTCTACGCGTTTAACTAACTCATTATTTTATCTACAGTATAAACAGTTGTCAAGCATTTTTTCTTGCTTTACTGATTAACAGTTTATCTCTCGCCTCATTAACTGATCCTGAATGTACAAATGCACAAAAAAATTATCGTTTATACTGTGAAGCTGAGCATAAAGGATTTATTAACATGAATATTAATATGGCATTATTTTAGCTTTAGATTCTGTTTGCTAAAAATATAAAAGATATCTTAATCATGCCTTTAAAAATTATATGGAAAATACAAATAAATATTTTCATACCGGATGATAAATGTAATATAGTATCACAATGTGTTTAAAATGCAATTTTTAACACTTAATAGTATTAATCAGCCCATAAAAACCATTAAAACTTATTATAAGAACTATATCACACATACCCAAGTATCTGGAAAAGGAAAAGGCCACTTGTGTTAATATTCTGCTGTTTTTTTAACCCCTCAAAGATAAAAAATCTACATTTGTATAGATCTCTTTTTGCTTGTCATACATAATTAAATAACAAGGTCAAACATTACTTTAACGCGCTACAAGCATAAAAGATGATAATCCTCTGCTGGATGTAGTTTCAGAGGGTTGGGCTTGTAGTGGTGAAGGGTCAAAGGTCAGGAGCTGATGTTGGTCTTTGTGCATTAAGTGGTGTGTCACAGACCACCCCCCCCCCCCCTCAGTCCTTGGTAACACCCTTCAGCTCCACCACTTCTCCCTCAGAGCCACTGGGTTCATCAGGCCGTGATGACGGAGGCGTCAGGCTTCGGCCTCGAGGCCCTCGGGGGCCCTCGGCCTGTTCTTGATTAATCCGAGAGCGAGAAAAAAACCATTTTCAAACCCGGGCTTCGGGGGAGTGGGGGTCCCACTTAGATCATGCACACACACAGATTCATGCTAATAGATACCCTCCCAGGGGTCACCTGTCAATCAATCTGAGTGGGCGGGGCCTCACATGCTCGGTAGATGTTGTGTTTTACCAATAAGGTATTTCAGCACATTTGTGGTCGAAGTACAGGTTTTTCTTGAATATATTCATGTTGTGAACTTAATTGAAGCGGACCCTGACCCCCCCCCAAAGGGGGTCTCCAACACTTCCCCCGCTGTGTGAGCGGGGAGGTGGACGCAGGTTGGATCTCGGAGGTGCTTGGAGGCGATCACACGACAGTTGTTCACGCTCAAACACATTTAGGCTGAAGAAGCCGTGTTTTCACTTAGCGAACGGGCGACTTCTCCTCTATTTGAGGGTCGCGCGCGGACCTTCACACACCGAGAGGCGCCTCGCACGTTTCAAACATGGCCCCAAACACGTTCGTCAGATCAAAGCGACCAGCGGACGCGTCGATGCTTGGCGTTGCCCCTGGCGACCGTACGTCCGAGCGCGTCACTAAGCGAGTCTCACGCCATCTGCTCTGCAGCGTCAGAGAAACACAGACAGGAAGTAGATCTCACAGAGCGTTACCACTCCGCTTTATTGGGTTTTTATCTTCCATGTTGAGTAGATGAAATTGAAATCATGAAAATAAAAGTCAATCAACTACCGATAATGGATCATGTTTTATAAACTCTATATGTTTAAACATTTTTCTTAACTTTTCTGTGTTTATTTCACTTTTTTTGTCTAGCATGAAAAAAAGAAATCTGTTTGATGTCGATGATGAACTGCTGAAGTTTCATGTCTTTCTTTAGTAAATTTTATTCTGAAGGGGAACCCAAAGACGCCATTGTTTGCTTACTGTCAAAAGCTTAAATAAGTCCTGACCCTCTTTTATTAAATTACTGTTCATTGGTCCCCAAAGCGCCGCCTCCGACGTGGCCAGCACTGTTCTTTGGGTTCTCCGGCCTCTGCGCCTGTGGTCGGATGATTCACGACGCTGGAGGAGCTGGAGGAGCTGGAGGAGCTGGAGGAGGGTGGCGAGCTCTTTTTTCGCCCACACACAAAGCGCAGAAACTCATTTCCTTGAAAGGCGCGAGAGCCAATCGGCGCCCACCGCGGGTCCACATGTTATTGCGTTTGTCACCGATAGCCAAACCGGTGGTAAAGCACCGGAAAGGCGGCGGCGGCGCCTTTATGATCATCTGGGAGGAAAACGGATCTGAAGCAGCTCATCACGCTCCGTCCAGCAGCATATCTGCAGATATCGAAGCCTCCAAAATGGCTTCCACAGGCATGGAAGAGCCCCTGGGTTTGTTATTAATTCCACTTGCTTTAATTCAATGGAACTGATGCTCTGAGTTACTTTACAAACCTTCCCGAAAAGATTGCATGAAATGACTTATGAGGTTCAATTCACCTCATCAATAGTTTTATGGTCTTGAAAGGACATACTTTACATTTAATGACCCTTAAGTGCTGCACAATGTATCAGAGTTTAAATTCTGTAAAGTTAGATACCAAAAAAAACGTTTTGAGAAGCTTCGCCCGAGGCTCTTCTGGCCACTAGGGGGCGCCGAGTGAACGATCACGTTGTCACACGGCGCTGAAGGTTCCCCCTCTCGCCATTGGAGTCGGTAGAAGGTTCGTCGTTGGTGGCGTTGGCAGGGAGAACCGGCCCGTCCAACACGGAGTCCTTCTCACCGGTAATCAGTTCCAGGAGCTAACGCTAGCCACCCGCTACCTCCGCGGAGGAGCGTTTTCTGACAGCTCCATGGCGGGTTTAAAAGTGCATAATCAAAAGCTAATACGCGTTTCTCCGGCCAGACCCTGCCCCTCTTTGAAAGCTATTTCTAAAAGTATAAAGCGGCAATGAGGGAGTCCCTCTAGCTGGCTGATTATACGTAAGGACGGCAGTAAATCCCCAATATTGTGGTCTAACTTAATGCATTACAGTTAAATATTTCACCTAAAGCCACATGACACACCAGAGCCGCCAGGAACCAATAAGGGACCTACTTTAGCTCGCCACCTGTTGCTGACGGGCCGTAAATCAGGCGCGCTGCGGTCGGGCTCAACTTTTAGCTCGGTGCCGCTGGAGCGTCCTACAAATCAAATCCAATCATTACGAGCCTCTAACCAAACCGCTTCGTTACCGAGAGCCTCGAGGGAAGCGAATATCGCGTCTTAAAACAAGGGCACGGGTTCAAATCCCAGAGCCGTAACACCGCCGATCCTCAGGCGGCTCAACGTTGGGCCGCTGGAGCCGGGACACTTTCAAAGAGAAAGCGTGGGAGAGCGCCGCCTTCAAGCGGCGTTTTCGGTCCCCAAGAACAGAGGGAACCCGAGCGTTGAGGGGGGAGGGACGTCAGGGCGAAGGCGATGAATCACAGCTCCAGCTCTAGGTCTGGTAATCCTGATTGGTCTGTCCTTGATGCACCCGTCTCCTGAATAATGGGCTCAATTTAAGTGATTTGTGAGGCGCATAACCCCCCCCCCCCCCCCCCCCCCCCCCGCCCCCCCTCCTCTGAAACCCCCCAATTTCCCAATAAAACATTACTCAAACTGCATTCGCTCTCAGCAGAAGCTCCGAACATCTAAAGTGCGCGGGGGGGGGGGGGGGGTTTGGAACGCGGAGGGGCGACGGCCGGGCAGCTCTTACGTGTCCCTGGTCGTCCAGCTCGTTGTTGGTGAGCTTCAGCTTGTCGAAGCTGACCACCTGCCTCATCCAGGTGTCCCCCGAGGCCAGGGAGTCCGGGTGGATGTAGGCGCGGGGGGGCACCGGGGAGTCGGCGTTCCCCGCCACCATCCACTTGGAGCTGTGGTACACGTACCTGCGAGACAAAAAAAAAAAAAGGGGGGGGGGGAACCACAAAGAAACCTGAAATCAACCACCAGCCGAGAGGAAGCCATCACTCTGAGAAGGATGTCACATGTCATTATTATCACAACCAAGACGTTTGAGAGGCCTTGCAGTGTCATTGTGGTTTCCTGTGATGGATGGGTTCGGTGCTCTCACTGCCCGCATCCGGCCGGCGGCTTTTATTCCCGCACGATCTCGGCAAAACGCGCGAGACCTCGGGGGTCTCTGGAGGGGGGGGGGCTCCGCGGGTCGAGCGGTTCGGCATTTCAACAACCCTCCAAACACTGGGCCACGTTGCCACAACACCGGCTCTCTGAACCCCATGTGTTGTTTCTCCATTGCGCTTGAAATTTCTACAAAGAGCAACATAAAATATTCCACATGCGGTCACACACCCCGCCGCATAGTTTCAATTAAGGAGAGCCATAACATTTTGATGGTGTTGTGTGCGAGTTTGGGACGCCCCGTTAAACAGCGGGGAGAGAGAAGAAAGACACGTCCGCAGACCAGCCGGCAGGAAAAGGGAGCGAGAGGGGAGGAGAGGAGGCGAGGAGGAGACACGGGCAGGAAAAATAAAGTCGTCAAAAGGGGAAAATACAGAGGAGGGTTAAAGGTGGAGAGGGAGAGGACGGGCGAGCGAGAGGACGGGCGAGGGAGAGGACGGGCGAGGGAGAGGACGGGCGAGCGAGAGGACGGGCGAGCGAGAGGACGGGCGAGCGAGAGGACGGGCGAGGGAGAGGACGGGCGAGGGAGAGGACGGGCGAGCGAGGGTTGAGAATGAGAGGAGGAGAGCGAGTGTGAAGCAGCTGTTTGCTTTTAGCTCGTCACTGAGGCCTGAAACACGGACCGAGCGCTCGTTTGGTGCTTTGGTTGCAGCCCCCGACACACACACACACACACACACACACACACACATGTGTACATTATTCAAAGAAACAGAACACACTGTCACACATTGAAAAGGCAGCGCTTTGAGGATGCTACACAGCGCGTCGCCGCCATGTTGTGAACATTTTAGTCAAAGTCAAAGTCAACACAAAAGACTTAATAAAATGTTAATAAACACGTTCAATGGGGAGATGTGGGGGGCGACGAACCTCAAACTACCTGCTCGTTTTTTACTTCACCGAACACCTCACAGCTCTGACCTTTGACCTCAACACACACACACACACACACACACCGGCCGCGTGTCATTTCCTGTTTGCAGTCACGCTCGTCGTAGCAGGGAAAGTGTGAAGGAAAGAGGAAACTTTAGCCCGAACAGGGCTGGAAATCTGATTAGCAGCCGCCCCCCCCCCGTGCCCCCCCCCCTGCTTTCATCTTTCATAAATCTGCCATCTGGCACCCGGCACGATCAATAGAGACTGGACTTTATGTGACACCCTTAGTGGACGGATGGTGAGGGGGGGGGGGGGGGGGGGGGGGGGTCCTGTCCGTTCTCAGCCAACACCAAACACACAGCTGACAAAACCACAAACTGTGATACACTGTCATTCCCTCCGCCCCCCCTCCACACACACACACACACACACACACACAACAACGGCCACCAGGACAAACACACACTCAATGCGCTCTCAGCCCAACACACACACACAGGCACAGTAAAAACACACACACACACACACACTTGCCAAACCGAGGCTGTATATTGGATTACTGCACTGAGGGAGTAAATATTGCTATTGAATTACCATTCAGGGTTGACTGGTGTGTGTGATGTGCGTTTGTAAGAGAAGACCAACAGCTTTGTGTTGAGCATGTGTGTGTGTGTGTATGTGTGTGTGTTCTTGCTGGGACCAAATGTCCTCCCACAAAGACAGACAAATGACATTAGTGACATTTTGATTGTTTCCTGTGTTACGGCTGGAAGGAAGTTGGTTTGGTCTGAAACGTATTTAATGATGATGTAAGTGTGTGTGTGTGTGTGTGTGTGTGTGTGTGTGTCATAAGAGAGCAGTCAGGATCACGTGAGGGTACTTTTGGGGCTACGTGCACGGATGAGATTTGTTTGTTTCATGTTCACTGTGTTCCTGTTGAGGTGTGTGTTCTCCTCTCTGGATACTTGTGTCCTCACAAAGAATCTTTCCATCATTCCGGGTTCAGAACTTGAGTTGTTGGCTCATTGCCAGATGGTTTGTGTGTGTGTTTGAATACGATTGGCTACCTCAGTGTGTGTGTGTGTGTAAGCAGAACTGCAGCATGCTGTGACACACAGCTGAAGGAATGAGGTAGGTTTGAGGAGCCAAGGAGCCCCCCCCCCCCCCCCTGCTGACTGGACTGTCCACATGAAAGAGCCGTGTGATGGAGCTTTAACGAGCGCGGTACCAATGAGACGTTGCTAAAGAGGGGCAGCCGGCCCAAGTAAAGCCATTCGATTCCAATAAAGACCTTATTTCCAGACCCTGCCCCCCCCCCCCCCTCCCCCCCACGTGACACACCAGTGACAGTCCCAGCTCGGCTTGCAGAAAGAGAAAGCCCTCCTCCAGTGAGCAGGACCTTGTGTCCGCGTGGAGTCACTCACAAACAGAACCAGCAGCGCTCACAACTTTGTTTTCATCCGGGTCCATGAATCCGAGGCGGCGTTCTGACGATGTTCTTTAAATCCTCAATAAAGAAGCAAATATGTATCATTACGCCCCTGAAAATAGTCCCTGGCAGATGCTTGAGTGATGTTGGAACAACTGCAGAGTCCAGTGGGAGGTAACGCGCTGTACTCGCTGTACTCGTTGTACTCGTTGTACTCACTGTACTCGTTGTACTAGTTGTACTCACTGTACTCTCTGTACTCGTTGTACTAGTTGTACTCACTGTACTCACTCTACTCACTGTACTCACTGTACTTGTTGTACTCACTGGGGGGGGGGGGTGTACCTGTATCTCTTGTTGTCCACGGGCACGATGTCCATGGCGATGTAGTACTGCTGGTGAGGGTCCAGGCCGGCTATCTTCACTCTCATGGCGGGGAACATCCTCCTGCAGGAGGAGAGGCGACACGCCGAGATGAGCCGTGCGTCTGTTACGTGAATCAACAGAACAGCGAGCGGAGCGCCCTGATGGACTCAGCAGCTGCTCGGGAAGCAGGACAACGTTCGGGTGGAGAAAGAAGAGACCGTCACCGCCCGAGACATCTAGTGAACCTCAATCAGGTGACTGAGCTGCAGTTTTTCTGACATCGTGAAGGAATTCCAGAAGATTCACCTCGATTCTATTCTAAATGTTACCAGCTGTATCCGTCTTTACTTGAAAATATACGCTATGTTATACTTAGTATTTATATCTTCATTGGTGCTTCTTGTCTCGTCTTTATTTTGAAATTTATTGCTCCAGCGTTTTTGTCCAAATGGTTTGCAAATCATATAAAATAATAAGTGTCTAACAAAGCAGATTCTGATGCAATATTTGTAGGTGATCCTAAATGTTTGTGACACGTATTTGATGTTAGCACATCACCGTTGAAATGACACGCAGCAGCTGTGACTTCATCTCGGAATGAACTGGATTTTATGGGATTACACGGCATCAGTAGTCGGGAGGTTTATGCTACAACATTTGAATATTTGTTGCATTCTTCCAGCATGTTTCGTTAAGAACATCAGAGGTTACACTCTGATTTAAGTGTTTTTCATTTGTCTGAACATAATATCTTAAGTTTCTCTTTTCATGGCAAGAAAACGGTTTTGTGCTCATTGAGAATTTAATATAATAATAATATAATAATGTAACATTAAAACTCCATCAAATGTTTGTGAGGCACCCATGACCTCTGACCTTTGCCCTCCAGGATGGTGGGAGTTGTAATTTCGTAATTATAAACGTATCATCATTTAAAACTGCCGTACTGAACGTGATACTGAATTTAAGTAAATGTGTTTTTTAGATTACAGTCAGGAAAACAGAGAGGAGCCCCGTTATTAAGAGTCCGCATGTGACTGGGAGACATTTCCATTTAATTTAAAGCTCGTAAATCTGAGGCCTGTAACGAGATCAGAGCCCCCCCCCCCCCCTCTTCTCCACTGGATTTACGAGCTTATTATTATGAGCGGGCCGGGACATGTGCACGGAGACGTTTCGTGTCCACCTTCACAATTACTACACAGCAAAAAGAAATATGAAATAATATTTCTATTTATGAGCTGATTACCAATTTGAACCCGATTCATAAAAAACAGCCGTGCGGTTTGAGAGCTGATGGGGGGGGGGGGGGGGGGGGGGGGGAATACCGGGGGATTTAAAATAATGAAGCCTGCTTGCAAAAAAAACTTAAACTAAGAACTTTCAGTTATAAAAAAAAATCTAACAACATTCTGGAAAATTTCATTTTAGTTTTAAAAATATATTTGAAGACCATCAACTAATATTTATATTCGTTTGATGCACAACACAAAGTGTGTGTGTGTGTGTGTGTGTGTGTGTGTGTGTGTGTGTGTGTGTGTGGCTCTAACTGTACTGTGAGCGTCTGTAAAAATCGACGCATTTTCGTCCATCACGATCGTACCTCAAAATTATCGACGTGCTGTGCGCGTGCTTTCGTGCGCGCGCCCGGCCTACCTGCCCGCCTTGGTGATGATCATCTCCGTGCCGATGTCGTGGAAGCGCTTCCAAAGGTCCGCGCACTGCAGCTCCACCTGGATTTCCTCCATGGAGGCCGGGGGCGACGGCTCGCAGGCTGCGGGGGGCAGCTCGGCCGGCGAGCCGAAGGAGCACGACGTCCTGTCGGCCAGACCCTCTCCGTCCGAGCCGGGACTCGCCTCCGAGTCTGCGCGGGGGGAGGTAGTGGGGGGAGGGGGGGGGGGAGAACGGGGGAGCTGATGAGAAGGCAGCGCCGAAACAGTTTTACGCTTTTTACGCAGGAAACTTGGCACGCGCCTCCGCGCAGCGCCTCCCACGTCACCTGCTGCGCGCTTGGCTCGCGCTGCGCCTCTGGCCCGGGGTCGCGCGCGGAGTAAACGTCGCGTAAAATCGCTTGAAACGCGATGAAGGAAAAAGAGTTTCCTCTAAAGTGCTCCTCGGGGACCGAGTTCCCCGCAACGACGCGTCGCCGCCGTCCCGGGTGTCACGGCTGATTGAAACGTTCCCTCCACCCTGGGAGCCCACGCAGACCCACCGGCGAGAGGCCCCAACCAGCGGGGCCGCGGCCTCCGCCCGGGCCGCCTCGCGCCGTCACAAAGGGACGGTGCACCACAAAAACAAACCCGCTACTTGCCAAGGAGTGTTTAGCTCTATATGTGATGCAAAATGCCCCCCCCCCAATAACACTTTGAACCAACAGCCCAACAGCCAGAGCGGGGTGGACAAAATAACAAGAACACCTGCGGGGCCACAAAGCGGCGGGTTTCCTTATTTCTTTAAACACAACCTGAACTGGACAATTTATTCAAAATGAAACAGGAAATTAGAAACTATACCAGGTCCTAAATCAGAATCTACTTTTTTTTCCTGGTGACAATTAATAATAACGCTTTTCATCAGAGGAAAATCCTCAACAGAAGAAGGACTCTTCTTGACCGTGACGTGAAATAACACACGTGGGATGTTGTTCAGAAATAAATGGAAACCTTATGGGGTCACATATAAAAAACTTTTTCCAGCTGCCGTCAAATCTCTGAAATCTCAACACCTCAAAGCTGCACTTTGCCCAGTTAAAACTCTCCCAAGACCCCCCCCCTCCCCCCCCCCCCCCCCCCCCGCCCAGATCCCTCTCCTTTCACTCTCTCTCTCACTTTCCTCAGAAATTGTTTACAGCTGAATCTCACCCTCCGAATGAGAAACCTAATAAGGTGTAATTTATCAGACGCGGTTATGCAAATGGGGACTGGAAACAAGAGGAGCCGGGAGAGGAGATGGGGGGGGGTTGTGGTGACCGTGGGGAGAGTTTCCATCGGGGAAAAGCTTCCAGTGTCACTGCAGTCAGCGAGGAGACTGTTGCGCACATAAAGATACACAGTGAGCCCCCCCCCCCCCCCCCCCATTTACTCTCGTCACATGGGGGCCAATGGCTGGACTCTGACAAGAGGAGTTTCATTTGACAGGAAGACATTTGCCATCACTCCATTTAACTGTAATGTTTTGTTTTCTCTGATTATTAAAGGCCACGTCGTTTAAAGGCTTTAAAGCGGTGTCACATTTACTAATTTACATAATTATGGTGAACATTCATCTGTTTTAAAGACGAATGAAAACATCAAGCGTCAAACAGCAGATGTTTCAAGAAGAAGAAGAAGAAGAAGAAGAAGAAGCGGCCTTCTGCAGATGAAAAAACGACTCATTACTGTTATTTGTGAGTCCTGAGACGCGTTATGAAGTTGTGTATTTGTCTCTCAAACTGAGAGAACGACGTCATGACACACATACACACACACACACACACACACACACACATTTATACACACACACGGATGCAGACAGACCAACAAACACCTTCATGCATGTAGCAGAAATATTCATCCGGAAAACGAAGAACATTTAATTGTATCTCTGTTTTTGAGGTTTTTAAAGTCCAGCTGAAATATTTCATTTAATCAAAAACTCCACAGCGCGTGACGTTTGCAGATAGTTTAGTTATTTGCTTGTTTTAAATATATATAATTAGTTACATTTGTTTGTCGTTGAACAAAATGTGGCCCTCTGTGGTTATCCTCTCGCACGCACGCGCGCGCACACACGCACGCACGTCTTTTGGTTTAAGGGCCCCAGACGGCTCGTGCCAGGCTTCATTAAAACGAGCTGAGCCTCCGTTGAAGGCCTCTAATTGGTTTGGATTGAATCAAGTGTTGTCCATCAAACTATCTTTCTGGGTCAAAGTTCACGAGCAAGTAGAACATTTTATATATTTTATACTGAATAGAAATATTACTGAAATAAATAAAATCAGCCTTATTGTGAGTTGAAACTAATTTACATTGAGGAACTGTTTTATACTATTGCATTAGTCATTTATTTTACATTTGTTTTTTTAAAGTGATCATTACATTTTGAAAATTTACTTTATTTTTCAAAGGTCTCGAATGAAATAATAAAAACATTTTTAAAACTAGGACTTTATTTTGATGGAAAAATACCGAATATACGTCCGGCATAAAATAGTAAAAAAGAAAATGATATAAAGTGTATTTTGTATTATCTGCAATATTGGAATTAATTCGCGTCTGTTGGATGGACTCAGGAGGGCGGACCGAAAAGGTTCTGCGGGTTTACGAGATGTTCTTCGCATCCCGAGTGAAGATGGATCCAAAGTGTTTAAGGAGGTCGCAGCGGATTTCTGAAGCGAACAGAAGCAGCGCGTGCACGAAGCTACTCAATCATCACACCTGCTTCCTCGCGGATGGAAAGGACACGTTCACGTCCCCTTCGTCAGCCTGCAGCTCACTTTGGTACCAGTTGCGGGTCTATTATCAGTCCAACAGATGTCTGCATTCTGATGGTTGCTCTCATTCGCCTAATCTGCGCGTAAAGGCGAAGCGGGTCACCTCGCGAGGCCTTTTAATAATCAAATATCCAGTTACACTACATGCACTTATTCTCGTTGATCGTTAATTCTGGCCCCGCGGTGTAAATATCACGGGCCATGTGGTTATTTCTGTGTTTGAGCCGTTTAATGGAGCCTCCTGGTCCCGGTGTCTTGGAGGCCAATAAACGTGTTATACGACCAGGCGCCTGCAGCCAAGTCAACACAACAAATAAAAAGGATTCCTCCAGACCACATCATCTGACCACAGGGGCCGACGCGCCAGAGCGGAGGCTGCGGCACCCGAGCAGGACCCGCTGAACCTGCCAGGAGCCCGCCTGCTAATGAGCGGGACCGGGAGGGGGAGGGGGAGGGGGGGGGGGAGTAATTCACTGAGATCCTAAAGACGCAAAACAGGAGGAACGTCTGCGATCTCATTTTGGATTTTGAAATAAGTGGTTGTCATTAGCAACGCTTTAATAAAAGTTTACCCCCCCCCCCCCCACCTCCACCCACCCATTAAACAACAACAACAACAACAACAACCTGCCATGAGAGTCTCCATCTCCCTCCTGCTAAACGGTCCATTCACCTCAGTCTCCATATGGCTCTTTATGTTTTCACTCACTTCCGTCTCCACGAAATGTTTCATCTGGTGATGAAGAACGATGAAGAACGGGCTCCATCTGAGCAATAATATCACCATCGTTCATTTGAACCAAATGTAAAATTATAGAGACTGAACTTTATCTATACATCCATGTCAATCTAAAGATCTGCAGAAATGTGTCTATGCATTTATACATGTATAAATAGATGTCTATACGTTTATATCTCCATCTGTTTTCGACCTAAAAGTCACTTTAAAACGTTGGTTCATCTTTTTTAAATATAAACAAGGTGAACGAATTCCAGATCTGTTGTTAATCCGCTGAATGGAGTAATATAATAGTTTATGTGATAATAAATACACAAATTAACATGATAGCTGAAGCAGATGCGCCGTTGGTCAACAGTTACCTTCATTTATTTGAATTAACTAAAGCCATCAAATTTGTGGTTGCGGGAAAAAAAATATTTCTTATGAATTTAAGGAGCACAAACAAAATGTTTTCACTCTTCAAATTTCAAATTAAATTAAAACATTTGCTGAAATGTCGTTTCCACTGGAATTTCTTTGCATTTCGCTCATTTGCCTTTGCGGTTAAACGGAGATCACTGTGTGATTTCCCGGTGCTTTGACGTGTGAGGAGCGAGACCCGCGCGCGCCTTTAGTGCGACGTGATTTGTTTTGTTTTTTACATAATTCTGGAATGTGTTAGAAATAGAAATAGAGCCGTGTTTTTACTTCTCGACAGCGCGACATTCCGCTTCGACGCGTTTATTGTTTTTATGCCACTAATAAATTCTCGTCCTCCGGGTTTTTAAACACGGAGCCGCTCCGTTTCTATCTAAGCGTGAGTCGTACTCCCTGCCCCCCCCCCCCCTCCCGGTGTGACGGTGTGGTGCATGTCTGCGCACTGACCCGGGTCCATGTCCAGGCAGTGCGCCGCGTCCTCTCCGTCCGCGGCGAGGCTCTCCATGGACAGCTCCAGCTCCTTCTCCTCCCAGCCCCCCCGCAGCTTCCTCTTCTTGTTGGAGCCGATCAGGGCTTCCACGGAGAACGCGTGGGCTCTCGAGCTCAGAGCCGCGGCAGATCGCCTCCTCTCACTCATTTCTGTCAAATCCACCCGGACCGGGGGTGAGGGGGGGTGGGGGGGGGGGGGTGAGGAGGGCTTCAGATGGGGAGGGGGTGTGGGGGTGGATCGTCGGAAATATCCCTCTCCGTGCGTCCAACGCGGCGGTCGAATAAAAGCGTAAAAACAGTCACGCGTCGACGTTTTACAGCGCGAACTCACAAAAGAGTCCAAAGTAATCCCAAAAGCGACTAAGAGCTTGTGACGCTGCGCGGGACCATCCTGGCTGCGCGGGGGCTCGAGTCCCGGTCGGTGGGGGAGGGGGGGGGGGGCGTCAGATGCGGACCGCGCGACTCTGCGTGCTTCCTCTCCGCGTCTCTTTCTCTCTTTCTGTCCCCCCCAGAACTTCTCGCTGATTGATACTAACTTCGTGGGGGAGTTTTCTCTTCTTTTTTTTTTTTTTCCTCTCGCAGGCGCAGAGAGGGAGGGGGGGCGGAGCCTCGAGCGCGCACGCTGTCAAACAACCAGCGGTCCAATCAGGAGCGAGGGGAGAGTGCGAGGCAGAGAGTTCTGTCCAATGGCACGAGGGGGTGTCTCTCTGCCTTTGGAACAAACTCCAGTTTATACACGTCCCTGCAAAACAAACACAAATACGACGTTTTCAGCTGGAATTGTTGATGATGTTTTTCTGATGATGATGATGATGATGATGCCAGCTTCATCCTGCGGGTCCGAGGGTGTCTCCGAGGCCCCCCGAAGTCCTGTGAGTCGGTTCTTTGGAGAGGGATTGTGGGTAAATTCTCTTTACAGGTGAGGAGGCCGAACAGGTGGCACGGGCAGGAACGAGCCAGTGAGAGGGGTCAGAACAGAACACGTGATTGGACAACGAACCGGAGTGTTTACATTGTGTATAACTCAGGAGAAGATACACTGATTGTAGATGTTACATTTTAAAATTATACGCCACTGTTTAATCTATTTATACTGATGTAACAAAGTAATTCATAATCTATACAATTATAAGGTAGAATGACCTTAAATATGTTTCATTTTAAACCCAATTAAGACGAGTATTTAATTAATTTACAACCAATTCAAATAATTGATTGAATAATTGAGTTCATTCCCGAGTTCAATATTTATGTTGGAAAATGTTTCTACTGTAGTCTTCTTCCAAGAAGAGTTCTGGATAATAGCAATAATAATAATAATAAATAATAATTGCGGAATACCGCTAATAAACACTAAATACTCCAATATAATCCTGCTAATGCTCATTAAGTCAGGTCCATTAGATTTATATTCCTCAAAAGCATAAATGACACAATTGTTTCAGTGGTCTGTTAAAGTCTACTCACACTAATTATCGATAGTGACAATTGATAAAACAGGCTATTTAATTGCTTCTTACGGCGAGGATGGAATTTTTTTTACAAATCTTCAGCCAGACCACGTTATTCTGCGTGCGTGCGTGCGTGCGTGTGCGCGCACTGAGAGAAAGTTTGTATTCGTTACTGCAGCGTCTGAAGAACGAAGCCTTCCTAAAGGTCACCGAGCTTCACCTCAGAGGAACCACACGGACCACGTCATTCCGTATTTAACACGAATTAACATTGAGTTTTAAGTCATTTTATTATCGTTTTATTGTAGCCCTGATTCACACAACTACGAGTCCTTGTGTTCATTATAAAATGTTGGACTATTATGTTAACCTCGAGCAGTAAAAAGTAAAAACGGATTTAATTCCAGCCCCGACGGTCAGACCTCCACATCCGGGACATTTAGAGCCCCATTTAAATATCTCCCCATTCACCTTTTTACATTTTGATCAATAGTTGACCATTTCTCTTTCCCCTTTTTTTAAACATATATTTTGTTGTCTCATATATTTTGTTGTCTCACACGCGGCCGGCTTTTTGTTTTGTGACGTCAGCCCACGCACACGGGCACGTGGAAGGCGCGGTCGGGCACGTGCCCGTTAATATTCAATTATTGAAAGAAAGCGTTTTCACTGTGTGTGACCCCCGGGGCATTTAGAGCGGCAGCAGCTTCCCGTGCATTACGTCACCGGCTTGAGCCCAACCGGAGAGGTCAGAGGTCATCGAGGGTAATGGAGAAAAAAAACAGAAAATAAATAGTGACGATGCGATCGAAGACATTTTGAGTTTTCTTGAAGCATGAAATTGTGTTTTATGGAGATTAAGTCAGAATTAGCTTTCAATAAATATTTTTATTGTTAAGTTATATTGCAGAGATTTAAAATTCTTCAGAGCAATTCTGAAGAATTTCTCCCCATAAAGAAAAGAAACCTCAACGCGGCACATTTTTTGTGTTGTTATCAGACACATTTAACGTGTTATTTAAAATATTAAAATTTGTGAAAGCTCTTCTAAAAGGTGAGCTGCTTCCCCAAAACTCTGCTGTTGGGCCGCTTATGAAAACCAACTCCGTAACGAATCTAGAATGAACGTTTCCACAAAAACTAGAACGCTAACCATATAAACAAATAAAGTAGAAAACACATTAAACGTGAACAATTCTTATAAAAACAAATAGTACTAATAAAAAACATCAGTATTACTTTTTTTAAAAAACATTATCATAATGCAGAAATATTACGGCCGGGTAAATGGAATGTTTTCCTTTTTAAATGCACCGTATTTTTAGACGTTACTACTGATGATTTCATTCTAAATTAAGTCTATATTGCAATAAAGAAACACTCGCACAGTATTTGATTAATAGTCATGAAAGTCGTAAATGCGCAGGCTGAAGGTTAAAAAGCTTCAAAGTTTACTGCTTTCCTGCAGCTCGCTACAACATTTCTATTTATTCCTCCTCCTTCTTGAATAAAACCACCGTTAATAAAAGTACATTTATCACCACTCCATTAAAGCGTTTACCTCCGCGCGTAAAACGGTTCAGTGACGGTGTCGCGTGCACGTTTAACATTACGCCGCCCGTGTCACTGACGTGCGTTTGTCCGCCGCGGGTCGCACCAGTGTGTGCGCGTTTGTGCGTGCGTGTGATGTGGTTTTGTCTCTACGCATCGGCGCGTGCCGACAGGATGAAAATAAAGAAATAAAAGAGGAAAATAGGAGTGAGGGCCCCGGTTCGATCAGTGAACCTCAGCACGAGCCTCCTCACACGTGTGTGCGCGCGCGCGTGTGTGTTTTGATTGAAATACTAAAATGAAAAGAATGAGGGGAAAAGAGTGTGTGTTGTACACACACACTATATATAAATATATATATGAGTGTGTGTTGTACACACACACACTCTTTTCAGTCATACATAGTACATAATGATGTATTATTACAAGACTCATAAATGCTTATTAAATGTCATTCATGTTTTAATGTGACAAACTCAAATTATTATAATTCTTATATTGGCCAATAAAGGTCTGAATACTAAACTACTATACTAAATTATATAATAATTCTCCAGAGAATATTCAGATAACAATAATATAATAAATGTAACAAATACTATGTGTGTGTACTTAATTACTTTTTTGTTGTTGTTTGTGCATTTTATTCAAAGATCCAGTGAAGCTGACCATCAGAGAGAAGTTCTTCCTAATGCTGGTCATCTGTGCCAGGGGGTCACCGTCTCCCCGTAAGTACATATCCTTCCTCCTCCTCCTCTCTGGAGACCCAGGATGAAGGCAGGACCCTCTGCAGGAACAGGAGGTCCAGAACCGAGAGGCAGACTGTCACACTCTGCTGCAGTAGAACAAGAACATGAAGGTTCCTCGTCGCTTTAAGGCTACAGAAGACAAAATACAAGACTTTTTAAATCAAACAACCCAAAAGTACATAAAGTAGTTTAAATAAGCTCCACCTTTTTATTCTGCCTAATAACTTTTATTCCTGGTACTTTAAATTATGTTTAATGCAGATACTTTTATTGTTTTACATGAAACTCGACAAACTGGTCACAACAGAGAAACAAAACGTTTGAATCGTATCACATTCATTTTTATGTACAAAATCCATTTTATTGTGATGTTTTCAAAAGTCTTCCTTATTTTTGTGGCATAATCATTTGGCTCCGAACCGTTAAAACATTGACAAATTTTTACTTTTGTGGCGTTTGGAGAAACCAGAACTAAAAAGACGAATAAATGAATGATGCAGAGACGGGCGCCGCGTCCCCTCAGCAGAACCCCACCCTCCGTCGGACCTCTCGGAGCACGGGGGCGGCGAGCTCTCGAGCCCTGCGGGCCCCCCGGGCCAGCACCGCCTCCAGGTGGGCCCGGTCCCCCCGCAGCCTCCAGATCTCCTCCCTGATGGGCGCCAGCCTCAGGACCACGGCCTCCGCCACCAGCGACTTGTAGGCCCCCGTGTCCATCCCCCGGGCCCGGGACACCGCCTCCTCCGGGCTGATGGCCGCCGCGGCGGCGTGGATGGTCACCAGGTTGGACACGCCGGGCCGCACCTCCGGGTCGAAGGACACCTCGGAGGTGAAGTCGGTGACGGCGCGGCGCAGCTTGAGGGCGATGTCGTCGGGCGAGTCGTCGAGGGAGATGGTCGCCATGGTTTGGGGGTCGGATTTGGACATTTTGGCGGCGGGGTCGCGGAGGGACTTGACCTTTCGTGTAGAGCCTGAGGGGGGAAATCGGTCATTAATACGGCCAGATTAAGAAACAAAAAATAAAAATAATCAAACAATTCTATGATGAAGATAATTATTCAACATTTGTTGTCCATTAAATAAAAAAATAAAAACTTAGATAAAGGTTTAAATTCACGCTCATTAAATACACACAAAATGAACTAAAGTCCAGCTCGTCGATGATCTTTAAACCCAGCGTGCATGTGCATGTGCGCGCATGTGCATGGCTGTGTGTGTGTGTGTGTGCGTGCGTGTGTGTATGGCAGTGTGTGTGTGCGTGGCTGTGTGTGCGTGTGTGTGTGCATGATCGTGTGTGTGTGTGCGTGTGCATGGCTGTGTGTGCATGGTCGTGTGTGTGTGCGTGCATGGCCGTGTGTGTGTGCGTCCTCACTGAGCAGGGCGGCGGGTTCGGGGAACAGGTCTCCGTAGCGGTTGTTGAAGATGCGAGCCAGATCCTGAGCCAGCTCCAAATGCTGCACCTGGTCCTCCCCAACGGGGACGTGAGTGGACCTGAGGGACAAAGCCAGAAGAGACGCCTCAAACACAACGAGACACACAGGAGTAAATAGTGACAGACTACAACTCCAGGAGAGAGTAGATATAAATGTCTGTATTGGGAAGGAATAGAAAAAACAGCACCTGATAATTAATGTATTTATTTATTAATGAATCAAATCATGATTAAAGTGAAATAACACACACACACAGACACACCTGTAGAGGAGGATGTCGGCGGCCTGGAGGACCGGATACGTGTACAGACCCACGCTGCCTTCGTTCTTCAGCTTGCTCTTCATCTGAGGGAAAGATGAGCTCAGAATAAGAAGTAAATAGACACCAAGTGTTCAATAAGGACGACGTGGAATAAAGGAGATAAACGAGTGGAACCCGTCTCACCTTCCACTGCGGCAGGTGACGGAGGCGGGGCATGCTGGTCAGACAGCCGAGGATCCAGGAGAGCTCGGCGTGCTCCGACACCTAAAGGGAGAGGGGGGGGGGGGGGCAGTTTGTGGTCATGGTTATAATGTGGTAATAATCACAATAATATTGTTTTTAAAAAGATCACAGAGCCACTGAATAATATCAGGTTTCAAATTGGGGTTGCTGAAGGGGCATGACGAAGAAGGAGGGGAGGAGAAGAGGATAGGTAAAGAAGAATGAGAAGAAGACAAAGGGGGTGATGAAAAGAATAAGAAGGAAAAAGAAAAAGAGAAAGAAGGAGGCAGCGAGGAAGAGGAAGAATACATCC
This sequence comes from Pungitius pungitius, assembly GCF_949316345.1. Classification (NCBI taxonomy): domain Eukaryota; kingdom Metazoa; phylum Chordata; class Actinopteri; order Perciformes; family Gasterosteidae; genus Pungitius; species Pungitius pungitius. The sequence goes on from NC_084909.1 coordinate 3,469,886, forward strand.
GTATTCCATGTGTCTGTTGTACTTTTTCTCGTTTATGAAAACCAAAGGGAAGCCTCAGAGAGACAACAAATGAAACCCCTCAAACCCCAACATGGAGGTCTAAGCGAGGAGCGCCTCCGAGTGGCAGAGAGGAGAACTGCTCCTCCCTCAGACAGGTGCAGGCGCCTCCCACCTGTGATCACGGAGCAGTTGAATATTTAAGACTCCTTCACGTTTGGGCATCGATCGATCAGTGTTCCCATCATCAGGTAACATCTGCTCCAGATTAAATAGATGTTCTAAAGCGGCGATCCACAAACTCCTACGTTCTTTTCCCACAGGGGGGGGGTAAAATAAATGTTATTGTACAGAATTATACGTCAAATAACTTCTCCAGTTATTTCAATCCAAAGCACAAGCTTCTCCTGAACCTCGTGGACAAACACCTTTCACTAAACCCAAAGAAGTATTTATTTAGAAACCGGAAATAAAAGCCTAAATGTTACATAAACCTCGCTGAGACTTTTCCTTGGAAGACGGGGGTTTATTTTGAAAGGACAGAATGGATGCATAAAGGAGCATCTTTTTCCTCACTGCGAGGATACGCCGTCTTTCATACTCCAAATATCTGCTCCTTTTCTCCTCAGGGGCTGTTTCCTTTGGGCGCTCGTTGTATTTTTACACGTCGAGTCGCCTGCTGCCAAGTTATGTGGCATGAAGCTAAACGTGGGATGGAAATAGAACTCTGTGTGTGTGTGTGTAAGGGAGGGGGGGGGGGCATGAATGGATTCATCTCACACACACACACACACACACACTTCTAAACTCCAGAGAATCAAGCAGCTGATCGGATTCCTGTCTCCATCCTCCTGACCCCCTCGTGTTCATGTTCAGAGGTACCAGGTAACCAGCTGTGTGACATCATCAAAGAGTCCACAAGCATGTACACAAACTGATTAAGTGCCACGTGTGATACAAATGTATCTGTTAGAAACGTCACGGCTCGCTGAGTGAAGTCCAGCTTCCTGTGTTAAGGCTGCATTCTGTGCGGTGACCAGCAGGGGGCGACTGCTCTGGTCCCATAGAAGTCTATGAGAAAATTACTCGGCTTGGCAGAACAAAGCCAACATCCTCCCCCCCCCCCCCCACCTCCCCACCTGAGACTGCTGGAAGAGTATCGCCCGCTCAGGGTCGATGCCGCAGGCCAGCAAGCTGGCCGCCATGTCCAGGACGTTGCTCCTGAGCTGCGCCGGGTCCTGAGGCTGCGTGATGGAGTGCAGGTCCACGATGCTGTAGAGCACCGAGGGGTACCGGTCCTGCAGGCCCACCCAGTTCTCCAGGGCGCCCAGGTAGTTGCCCAGGTGGGGCACTCCGGTGGGCTGGATCCCAGAGAACACGCGTCCACCTCCAGGAGGCTCCTGCAGGAAAAAGGGGAACATTCTTTAATGCGATTCATTGATATTTTGCAAGTTAAAGACGCCAAAGGCCTGAATGTCACATGTTATCAGTGCTAGAGTTCCCCAAACACCATTAATAGAGCTCTACACAGAAGAGAAGAGTGTTGGGGAGAGAAGGGGGGGAGTGAAAAGGTGAGAAGGCGTGCAGAGGCTGAAGTGTCCATCAGCAGGTTTGAGCGGCCAGCAGCCGTCACGCTTCCATTAGCCACATGCTAACTCCGTGGCTAGCACCTCTGTCCTCCCCCAGACACATCCAGCACAAAGAATGCATCACCTCGCCGGCCAACCATAACAATCCTCACTTCAGGGCCTCCGTTACCACAGCGGCAAAGGAGCGGAGGGGGGGGGGGGGGGGGGGAAGACATTCACCAACATTTTAACCTTATTCAGCTGGAGCAGCGAGCCCCCCCCCCGTGTGGAACACCGCTGTGCAAACATCGGGTTTCTCTTTCTCCTCCTGGTGCTCCAGTTGGGCCGACCCCCCCCCCCCCCCCCCCACGCTGGAAGAGAAGTCCCAACCTACCAGACAACACGGTTAGAGGGCGAGCGCCGCGGCGTCCAACACCTCGAAGCCGCCACGCGGGAACATTTGGGATTCTAACTCGTGGTTTTTGTTGGACGGCGAGTAAGCGTTTGAGTGAGACCTGGGGGGGGGGGCACGGGTTCGGTTCCCGGCAGAGGCGTGGTGGCCTGGCCCCGGGTAAATTCCACCGGTGGGAGGGACGGCGTGGAGTAACAGGAAGCTCTGTACAATGTGTCCACAAAGCCTCTCAGACGCCAAATATGAGCCATTTAAGGTCCAATAGCCCATGGAGGGGATGCTACATGCTAACACCAGCTAACACCTTCACGCCTTCCGAAAAGTAATGTCTAAAAAGATAAAATAAAACTAAATTCTCCCCAATCCAGCTGTTGCGCAGACAACGTTGAGGTTTACATAATAATCGCTTAATCTTTTAAAAAGAAAATGGCGCGTTAATTTGTCAAGGTTAAGGTTGTTTGAGCTTGATGTGCTGATGAGTGACAGGCCATCTTGTTTACCCACCCCCCCCAAGCATGGACGGATTGAGTAACGACTGCTCGGAGGCCAGCGTGGGTCTCCATCTACTGGCGGGTGAGAGAGAGGGGGGTGGGGTGGGGGGGTAGGGGGACTTGGTGCTTATGTCATTACCGACGGGGTAATTGCACTGGAGGGCCATTGATGCCGAGAGCCTCTTAAGAGGTGTCAGGATTGATTTGGGTGCGGACGGAGGGCCCCTCAAACGCCCCCCACCCCCCACCCACCCCCTTTGAGTCTGGCTCATGTGTGTTCTCACCTCAAGCTGACACACCAAATGCATGTTCCCCCCCCCCCCCCCAGGGGAAGCCATTAGCCATGCAGACATGCTAATGGTGTCATTTGAGCCAATCAAGTGTCCAATGAGAGTCAACGCCACGGCGAACTAGCCGCCGGGCCGCCGCGCTGCTTTGGGTGGACACCTCCACAGTGGGGGGGGGGGGGGGTGTTGTGTAATGACAGATGAGACAGCGAAGGTTGTAAAGCAATTAATGGTTGACACTGAGTTGTTTTGCCTCCGTCCCGTTAATAAATGTTGAGTTGGGACTTGACAAAAACATGCTTTTCAAAACGCTCTTCCCGTACCAGCGGTAGCATCCCACAATGCAATGCGGCAGTGATGCCAACATTCATCGGACAATGGCGTAAAGCCCTGAACCGCTTCAAAACAGTGAGAATGCACTTGGCTCGGCACAAGATATTCTTTTTATACTCGTTCAGACTATGATTCGCAAAAATTACAGTTCGGCCTCATGAGGTTAGCGAGGGTTACCATGGTAACATGCTTCCAACTGGCAAGTAGAGATCTCAACAAGTGACGCGGCTCGTTTTAGCCAAAAAAAAGTTTTTAATTGACTGAATCGAACCGTCGGAGGTTGACCGAGGTCATTTGGGTTCATCCTACGGGGAGCATGAATGTCTGAAGAGGGAAAACATCCAATAAAACATCCAATGTGATGTTTCAGTCTGGACCGACCGGAGCTCCGTGGACAAGAAGCGCTTTTTTCTTACAGGTTTGATTCCTGCAGCGGCGAGCAGAACAAAAAAAAAAAAAAATCCCACTTAAAGAGTTAAAACCTGGAGTCTTTCCCGTATCCATCGTCACCACGGCGACGTCGGCCGTATGCTGAAGGCATTACGCCCCCAATGTGTCCGACACCAACGAGCTCCAAGGTCACACACACACACACACACAAATACGTGTGTGGTCATCTCCGTGGGGGCGGGGAGGGGGGGGGGGGGTCGTGTGCAGACATTCAGCACCAGCTCAGCTGTGAAGGTGTCCGTCCCGCGAGGATGACGGCTCGTTAAGGATCAGCAGCGGTGGAACGAAGGAGATAAACAAACAGCGGGCGGGTTTAATAAATGGAAAACCTTCATTCCAGGAGCAAACAGATCCTCCTCCTCCTCCTCTTCCTCCTCCTCTTCCTCAGGGATTCTGCTTCCAGGATTCCGTGGAAACAACGTCTCATTTTCCCTCTTCCTGGAAGCGCTTGATTGTGGGAAGTGAGCGACAGGCGCTGGATTCATCACACGAGGCGCGAAGACACGTTGACGGATCAAACCTCTGGACTCACCTTTCATCACCTTAGTGAACGAGGGCTTGCAGGTGTGCGACTGTTCAGGCGTCAAAGTTTAAACTCCTTAAAAGACCAAACATTGTTACTTCAAGGCGACGTCTCTGAAGCCTCCGCCATCTTCAGCGCCGATTTCAACACATCGCAGAGACGGAATAAATGGAAGGGGAAGGGGGGCATCGCCGCTCGACCCCCCGCCCCCCCGGTGTGAACTACACCATCAGCCCTTTGTGGGCCTGCTTGTGGGTTTGGACCCGAGATGCGTCACACAGACGGAGGGGTTGTGTGTTTTTTTTTTTTTCAGTTCCCCAGCGGGACGTCCCGACACAGGGTTCAGTGTTCCTCTTTAATGCCAGGCGCACCCCCCTCCCCCCCACCACCACCACCACCACCACCCCCCTGTACCCCATCAACACCGGCATCCTGCTGAAACACACCTGGACGCACCTCCACATCTCTTCATCTTCATCTTCCTCCCACTTTGGGGCCTGTTAGCGCCGGCGACCAACTGAGCTGCACCTCTGAGGTATCGAAGGGGAAATGGGGTTTAGTGTAACCCCCCCCCCCCCTCATCCTTAAAAGCCTGTGTATGGTTAGCCAAAGGAGGGGAGGGGGTGGGGGCACCACAGCTTGAAACAAAGTGCATACGACCACAGAGAAAAAGCATTGATGGATAGAAAGCACAACAAAATAGAGAGGAGGGGGAAGCGAGAAGAAGGCGACGCGGTAAAAAATAAAATAATAATATGACTAAAGGTGCGACTTAAGTCGAGTCAGGACCTTCTTTTCCCTCCTCCCTGGGCGAAAAAAAGGCCCCCGAAAGGAGCGTCTGATTAAATCTGCGGTTGACGTGTGGGACAGGCGAGATTGATGAGGTTCCTCCGGGTTTCACACTGTGCGCAGAGCGGGGGTCCGGGAACAGAACGCTGCAGTGTGGCGGGCCAGGGCTCGGGGCCCGCTCGCGCCGTGGGGTCCCTGCGGCTGATTAATGGGACCGGGGGCCCTTCAGAAAACACCACTCCACTCCCCCCCCCCGCCCCCCCTGCAGACAGGGGCCCACGACACTGCTCCAAAAATAACCCGGCAGGGCTGCAGACTTCAATGGGGGGGGGGGCAGGAAGCTTTAATGACCTCTCTAGTTTATGGGAAGTGACAAAGTTGACAGCTGATACCCGGCGTCCCGTTTTTCCAGAGAAGAGAGACGTGCTCCTCAGCTCACACGAACCCACAGAGGACATCTTCTCTCGCTCTTAATACGTGTAAATAAAAGTTATAACAAAATGAACCTTAGAGATGCATTTTATAGTCTTCTATTGTCTGCTCAGTGTAGGGTT